>NW_007730723.1:93426-94483 GCF_000696425.1 Galeopterus variegatus
GGGTTGGCCTTTCCTGCTCAGTGCAACATATGCCTGGTGTCTGCCTGTCCTCTGTCATCACACTCTATCACAAGGCGTCACATCTGTTGTTTTCCTGTCTATCTTCCTCTGTGGAAAGTGGGCGGGCACCTGGACCACACTGTATTCCTCTTTCTAGCCCCAGTAGCACAGTGCCTGGTGGGCCTCGATAAATACTTAAAGAATGAATGAACACAGTTCTAGCCAGGAATGTTGTTTGACCTGGTGAAGAGAGCAGAAGGGCCTGCAGAGCAATGTCTCTTAAGGCTTAATAAAAGCTGAAAATAGTCAATTTTCAGCCTGGGGGAAATGAAGTGAAGGAGAGTGAGGTTGGTGTAAAACTACTCTGTAGGATGCTATAATGGTGAATACATCCCATAGAGTGTGCAACTCAGAGTGAGCCCTAATGTGAACTACAGACTTCAGTTGATAATGATGTGCTGATTTCAGCTTATCAGTTGTAACAAGAGTACCACACTGATGCCTGGTGTTGATGGAGCGGGAGGCTGTGGAGGGTGGGGAGGAGGTGGGATATGGGAACTCTGTGAACCCAAAACTACTCTAAAAAAAAAAAAAATCTATTAATTTTTTTAAAAAGTACCAAAATGGATGCCAGTACAAAGAATGGCCACCATTTAATGTTTTGTGGCTTTATGGACAAACTTGATCTTTCTGAAATATGAGAAGAAACAGACCTCCTTAGATTAAAGCAGAATACAGCATGCATATCCCCTGAGTTACAAGAGAATTCTTTTCATAGGCTGCGATATGTTGGCCAAGAGTAGAGCCAGGTAGCAAAGACAAATATACTCTGGTATGGAACACAAAACAAAACAAATCAGTGTTGAATGAAGTAAAATTTCAAAAATAAATACAAAACCTCTAAACACTTTTTCCCAAAAAAGGGGACATGACTTAATTTATTCCTGTCATCAACTTTTTTTCCCATCCATTGCTCAGGCTTAGTTTCTAACATCAAACATAATGACAAAATTTGCCAGTTCAAACACAACAACAGGGCTGGCCCGGTGGCTCACTC
>NW_007730723.1:95128-107189 GCF_000696425.1 Galeopterus variegatus
TGGTACTGACAACACCAAGTCAAGGGTTAAGATCCCCTTACCAGTCATCTTTTAAAAACAACAACAACAACAAAAAAAAAAACAACAAAAAAGTTTCGTGTATAGTGCCTGCTTTTCACAACAAAAGCACTTCCTGAAATTCAGTCAATTATTATTATCACTATTAATTTTATAATTAACTTACATATACTTTTATAATTATCATTATAAGTTTTTTACATAAATGAGGTTTGGGGAATCAAGGAAGCAGTATTCAGTAATGGTACAGCAAGTACCAATATCTATAACCATCTCAAAGGATAAAGTTAGACCTGAAATCTTGTCACAGACTGCTACTGGAGTTGGGTGCTCAAACATAGAAACCCAGAACCAAGATCCTAGCATGGTAAAGGGACTTGCTCAAAGTGACAGATCATATAAAGAGCAGAGCCATCTGTGGCAGAGCCAACTAATGTGGCCACCATGCCACAGCCAAGTGCCCTGTGATGTACTTGACTTATATCATCTCATGTAAGCCATTGAACAGCTCTATGGGCTAGGCATTTCCTAATAGTCCCAATTTTTGGACAAGTCAAGGTGCCCAAGGTCATACTGCAGGTCAAGGGCTGGAGCCAGGATATGAAGCAGGCCTGTGTGACCTGACCTCTATCAAAAATGTCTCTTGGCCAAATTGCCTCTCCTTTCTTTCCTTCCTCTTCTTGCCTCCCAGAGTCATGCCTGCAGGATTGCTGCAATAACAATGAAAATACAAGTGCTGTTCAGATAATGCTCCATGTTACATGTTGGAGCAGAAGAGGGTTCTATGTATTCTTCATGGGTTAAGGAGAAGGGAGGGGTGGGAATGGTCTAATGATCCTTCAGTAGAGGAACAGTAGCCTGGGGCTTTGGAAACCAGCATTCCTGTTCCAGGCCAGAAGCTGTCATTTATTAGGCATGTGACCTTGGACAAATCACTTAATTTCTCTAAACCTGTTTCCTCTATTATAAAATGAAGCTATATTATATTAGAATTTATCCATAAAGTCTTTAGTGATGATTAACATAAGACAGTGTGAGCGGGACGACGTCATCACAGTTAATGTCAAAATCCCTTATGCCTCCTTGGCTAACCAGCACCTAGTGCCTTAAAAGTTCTCAGTAAACATTTCTTGAATTAATGAGTAAACATAATAAAATGTGTAATCAAAGTCTACTCATTTTGAACTACTAAAGATCAGAGCTCAAGAAACATTTCAAACACTACAGCACCTGCTAAACAAGTCTTTAACTGGAGCTGTCCCTTTCTTATCTTACCAATTTCTAGATAGCTAAGAAATTCTCCAGAACTAAAAGGAGCATTTCTTTCCTACGGTAACTTTATTTTGAGTAAGATTTTGAACACGTCCAGTACCTGGATTTTCCTAGCTAATCATAATGTTACTGATCCAGGCTTTACATGCCTTGTTTCATTTTGTTCTCACAATCACAATTTAAGGTAAATCTAGTCCAATTATATTACATATTGTATATTCATAGTATTATTTTACAAATACAACTGAAGTCAGAGAGTTAAGTGAATTGACCAATGCCACAGCACATTGTACAGAGGAGGAAATCAAATTTCTAAGAAAATACATAACTTCTAAGGTTATCAGCCTAATAATAAGCAGAGGCTGGAACAGAGAAGCCCAGGTACTTGACTGTAAAGACTTGACCACCACTTGATAACTGTGTGCCTAGGTCAGACCCCTACCTGCAATTAAGCATTATAAATGAGAATCCTCAAAGTTTTGAGATTAAAAATAATACATATTCATGTCAAAGATATTCATATCAAGATAACCAGACTCTGAGAGTTAACTACATTGTACAAGTTTCCTAGAGAAAGTAGCAGAGAGCTCATCCTTTGAGACATTATGGCCACACTCGACAAGGCACATGTGATCATATTATAGCAGTGACCTTCCAACCGAATGAAAGAGTCACTTCCCCCATCATGATCCCAGGCTGTGGCAGACAGGCTGTAAAACCTCCCCATCTGTGTTACTACTGTTCCTATCCAGCCTGGCCAATACCAGTTGTCCACTCACTTGCCTCAGGCAAAGGCCTCAATTCACACTCCACTTCTTAACTCGGCTGGAAATTTAAATCAATAGCATGAGCAGGACAACCTCTAGTTCTGGGGGAGGACAGTCACTCACTTGCTCTCCCTGCTCACACCACTGCTCATCCTCTTCCAACCAGAGTCACAGCATCACCTTGAGATAATCAGGGACTTTCTAGTAGCAAAGCCAGACCCCCAAATTTATACACTCAGACTTTTAGTGAGGGTCTCTTTGCCTGATCTTGTATTAAGCGTTGGAGAAACATGAACAAGTTGGACAACTTGTTGTGGAAGGGAGCTCCAAGGAGAAAAGGGTAAACAACAGGAACCTGAAGCAAAGGCATTTTGGCAGTGCTCAAGTTTCATTGGTTCACTCCCCAGCCTTCCGCCCTTAATGTCATCAGTGCCCACTCTCAAGCACCCGGCTGTCTCTTCCTCTGAGGCTCAGCATAAATGCCTCTTCAGGGAAGACTTGTCTGACTCATTGATGGAGATTCCCTCCCACACCCCTTGGGCATTTTTTTCATTGCACCTATCACAACTGTAAATACCTTCCTGTCAATTTCCTTTTGGTAATTAGTTACCTGTCTTGGCTATTAGAATGGAAGTTACATGAAGACAGTATCTATGGACCTGGTTTATCTTTGTACATTAGGCACTGGAAATGGAGGAGCCTCATGTTAAGTGCTCAGCGAATATGTTACATCGGTTACATTCTTTTCTCCATCATTTGTACCTTCATATTTTTGGCCTGATTTCTTCAGTGGGAGTACATACTCCACATGCTCATCCAATACCAGGTTTCTAACTCCAATTAGACTTTAAATCATCTGCTTTATCTGAATACCTACCAACCATCAGCACTCGACAGGGCCACCTTTTATTATATGTCCTCTGTGAGTGAAATTAATTTTCCCTTTCAAACAAGCTCAGGGGCAGGACTATTTCTAAAGTTTTCTTTCTAAAAAAAAAAAAAAAAAAAAAAAAACAACTCTATGTTCTGTTCCTAGGCTAGGGCTCAGCACCCTTTAGCCCTTCATAAATACTCAGTACCTTACTGCAAATGCAAACACTCGCCATTCTTGCATGTACTCTGCAGATAAAATTGCTCTATTTGATAAGCAGTTTTCCCCAGTAAATTCAGTAAAGGGAAATAAAAGCCCTTCTGCACATACCCTGGGCCTGTTCATTTTGGAGGTCTTTTAAACACTTCCAGACATGTCATTTTCCTACATTAAGAAAGCTCAGTCCACTTAGGAGAAATAGTTAACAGCAGCCTCCACCAAAATCGCCCAAGAATAAATGCACATTCTGTATTAGACTCCCCTATCCCTACCTTCTTGTGCAATGAGAACCACAACAAATTAAAGACTCCCTCCCACTCTAGGGTTAAATGGTCTCACTGCTGCTTGGGCTCCCTGTAACCTTCAGCACTCAACTTTCTTCCTATTTAAAATTCCCACAAGAGCCTGTTGACAAAGCTCAGGCATTTGAACCTCACAGGATTGTGGTAGCAGCTTCAGACGCTGGCCTAGGGAGTACTCCTGGCCTCTCCCATACCAGGGTCAGTTGCTACATCTGTCTCTTTACCAACTCCTGGCACCTGCATCTCTTATCATGCCAAAAGTGTCATGTGATCATGTTCAACCACTTTATGTAATTATGTGGCAAGCATGTTCTTTTTGTTTGGGACTATGAAATCACCTAAGTTGTAACACGTGTTAGGAACCGAGATAGGCACCAGGAATGTATAAAATGGCGAAGTCCGTGCCCTCAAGGAGATTAGGCTGTTACTCTGTAAGTCAACAGTTCTACCCTTGGAGTGTTTCTTCCTGTCCCCATCAGATGAGGTTACTGAACACCGAAACTCCCCAATGTAGATTCCATGTGAGTGTGGTTTCCAGCAATTTTTGGATCGATTCTGAAAAATCAATGTGTATTGAAAATTCATAAGACATTTTTCACAAACACTAATCACTTAGAAGCAATGGGTGATTGATTCTCACACAGTAAATGCAGGGTTTTCAGTCATTAAATGAGTTCATTAAAATGTGTACTGAGCAATGCAAAGATGGTACATATTGTCAGAAACTGTAGTATGTTGAGCAGCTTGAATTTGGACAAAAAAAAGGTCTAAGTGTAAAAAATATATAAATTGTCAACTGTAATAAATAGTTTATTGGAAACCCTCACAGCATTTGTCCAAAGGACCTGATAGGTTTTATTTTAATTAATAAGACACAGTAATGAGAAGATGGCTTAAAAGATATCATCAATATTTTATTTAACTAAGCACTGCCCTTCATTTTGAAGGAAATGATACTATTTCAAATCAGAACTTCCTTCTCAAGAAGTGGTATAAGAACATAACATTGATTTAACATACAACTTCCAACAAAAATAAAGTTAACACAACTCATTGAGAAATAAAACGTGTGGCATTTATCTGGTTAGTCAATGTAATTCTCCATGGGTCACAAGTATTAGAGCCAAGAACAAAACAACAAAATAAAAAGTTGAATAAAGCAGTCAAGTTTACAGTTACCCTAATTTAAAAAGAAAAAATCACAAATAAAATGTAACCTTTCAAACAAATCTATTTGATGAACATGATCACACTAGATTTTATTCTAATTTATAAAAAATGGTTAGACAAGCACATAATATCAAGAGTCTTCAACACAGTGGATTCCATTTTAAGAAAAAAAAAATAGAAAACAAGCAGTCCTTAAATTTTCTTAGCTCTCCATAGCATATGTCATATAAAATTAAAATTTTGCTTCCAAAAATATGTTTCCACGTGGTTGTGGTGTTGTCCAGTGGTGCTATTAGCGCCAGAAGCACCAAAGACATGAGAAGTTTAACCACTGAAGTGTCATTTTTCATAAAAACTAAAAATTTCCTTAAAGGTCTGGAGTAAGGTCTTCTGCTAGGCATTTTAGTGCTACAAAGTCATTTTAAATTAAATGTGGAATAAAATCTACAAAAAGTATGAGTTCTTTCAATACAAAAAGTTGTGTAGCTGAAGTTGTGGGCTCCTTTAACATACACAAGCAGTCTCAATAAAATATTTGCTCAGGTAAGAAAATAGAATTTGTCTGGTTTCATTTAGCGTACGTTCCAGGCGATGTGCTGCTTATCCCTGCCAGAGCTTCTGAAGAACATGAGAATCGATATTTCTTTCCTTCAAAGAGCATCTGTAATTCACAGTACAAAATAGTTCTAAAGTCTTATTCCTAAGGAGAAACAAAAATTATTAAATATATTTATTTTGTCTAAAGTGCCAGATGTAGCCATTGCCAGGGCATTAAAAACTTACTAATCCACAACACTGCCATCTTGAGGAAGGAACCAAGAATTGATTTGATTTCCTTAGAGACTTTACTGAGCGGTTGTTGCTTTATGTTAAGCATTAACGACCCTAAGAAAATTTCCAATAAAAACACTGTTCCTAAGTATCATATTTCACAGCTCTGGTACCCTGCGGAAACTCTTGCATTACATGGGAAAGCAGCATCTGGGATATACGTACTTCCCATTCTAGTTCATATACAAGCCCTGTTATCAAAATCTCTTCTCTAGAGATAAAATGCTAGTACAAGTTGAGGTTCTCTTATCCAAAATGCTTGGGACCAGAAGTGTTTCAAATTTTGGATTTTTTTCAGCTTTTAAAATATTTGCAGAGTACATACTAGCTGAGCATCCCTAATCTGAAAATCCCAAATATTCATATTTCAGGTTCTCAGATTAGGGATATTTGACCTGTATTGGTGTGGATTTTATAAGAACCGTTCCTTCAAGTTGAGACCTCTCGGAAAGAGCAGTTCATTTGTAACATAGTCACTGCTGGACCTCAGTGTGACTAGACATTCACTTTCCATTTGGGGGCAGAGAAAGGGAAAAAGAGCGGCCAGCCCAGAGAGGCTGGGCAGTGCCATCCTCTTCTTCTTCCCTCCTGTGTCCACACAGTGATCATTACGTTCAACTTTCACCACTGTGTTAAGCAAAGCATGAAAAGATACCCAAATCCGTTAGATATAGTAGGCTCCCCTAAATGTCTTTACGCATGTCTCGCTTCACTTTTCCATGAACAATGGAACGTAAACACAAAGCTGTGCGAGTATTAAACATGGCAACTAGATCTATGTGCCCAGCAAGGGACTAATTTTCCTCCAAGGTCCCAGATCAGGGCTAAAGTGTGGCTCATCATTAATAGTCAAAATAACAGGACCTGTTTGGTGATCACTGTGAAAACAGAACATAGCTAATGCCCTTGTAATTATGATTTCAGGTGGAGGTGCTACAAAGGTCTAGGCTTTTAAAAATTATGGCCTCAACTTCCACACCTGAAAAAAAAAGTGTACAAAAAAATCTTTCAAGTCTTTTTTGCCTTGATTTAGAGGGTCTCCAGGCAAGAGGCCCAAGAATGGCCATGGCTGTAGACCACTCAATATGATTCTATTCCTAATTCCTAATAATTAGGTCACACAATGACTTATACAGTGTAGTTTATAATAACTCCCAAGAAGGAAAAAAAAGAAAACCTCAAACTTTAGCAAACTTTTGAGACAGCATTGGCAACGTTCAGCCGAGAAGCATTCTGCAACTGAGGGCACACATCATTAAGGAGCTTAGAGGAGTAGGAGACAGGTTATAAAAAAATTTTAAAGCCTCATAGTAAAGCAAACAGTAGCTCAGCAGCAGGCCCAAGTAGTATCCTGCCACTAACAGATTAACAATTACCAACCTGCGCTTTAGGACTGTCACCAGATTTTGTGCTGACTACACCAGGTGGCATCTGTGACTGATCTGTGATTTATGCCACCCTCTTAATTATGAAAGGGCTCTGAAGGGGTGTTCACCAAGCAACAAGGCGCCTGGTGCAGTATAACACGACTGCACCTTGAATGAAATTGCATCAAGTATGGCTAGCAAAATAAATATCTTACCATTAAACTATGTCTCAAGCCTAAGATTTTTACTACCAACAGAACAAAAATGAAGGTGAGGGGTATGGGCCAGTGGGGGTGGAGGGGGTGGGGAATTCACAGGATTACCACCCAAACCTCGTTTTTAAAAGTGTTACCTTCACTATGCAGGGCAGGGAATGGAAGGAGAGATTAACTAATTCCTTCCAGGGCAGCCCTGTTTGGCTGCTTCTGTACTGGGTACTTTACAGGGTGGCACAAGCAAACCCCATCTGTGACCCGTGGATGAACACAGCCAAGCAGGTTTAATTAGATCAGAGACACAAAGGGCTATTCCCTCCTTTGATAACAAATAACACGGCTATAAGTGCCTACAACAACAGGCCAGAAACAAAGGCAGCAGAACAGAACCTTAATTGAATCCTTCCCCTGGCTGGCCCTTGACAATGATTTACTTGTAACCTGGGAAGGGGCGGGTGGAACAGGAGACTCAGCTAAGAGCCAGCTCTTGAAGACGAATTACTTGGGGCTGGAGAGGAGGGAGGTTGGAAAGTCTTTGTTTGTAGCCCGAGTTTGCTTAACTGTTACACTTAATAGGGGGCTGCTTGGTTTTGGTCTGCTGCTCCCAGACCTCTCCTGGTTTCGCCAGCTCTGCGCCCCAGGCATCCCATAAAATAAATCTCCCCAGCCTGCCGGATCCTGTACACGGCTCAGCTCTCCGTGCTTGCCCGCGGTGGACGTCTCCACAAACCCGCTCTGTCTTTTGAACCGGGCACCCTCCAAACCCAGAGTAGGAAAGAAAGCAGAGAGGAGACAATGGCAGATACCGGTACTCTGAACTTTTCGCCAAGCTTGCATAAGAAAGGTTAATTTTGGACCCAGATCTAGGAGAGATTAAGGGCCAGGCAAGTCCACAGTTTGCCCTGCCGCGCAAAGGAAGATAAATTGAGGGGGCCACAAAGAAACGCTCCCAGCCAAAGTGCTCCTACCTGCTCCCTCTGTCCCCCTCCCCAGTCCACAGCCGGCTGTGCATTTGAACACCTCTCCATTTTCCAAACGGGCCAGGAATTCCAGATGGGACCCAGAAGGTGGAGGCGGAGGGAGGAAGCGGACACAGGCTGCTGCAAACAGCTCCCTTTCGCAGCTCTGCGCTCAGCTCGCCTGTTAGTGCGCCACCGTCTCTCCGTCCTCCTCCTCCGTGCCGGGCACAGGGGGGCGCCCGGGAGGCGGCGTAGTCCGCGCCACGTTGCTGTCGCCCTCGTCCGGCTCAGCCGGGTGCAGGTGCATGGCCAGCTCCTGCAGCACAGCCGCGCGCCCGATCTGGTCGTTGCGCCGCTTCTCCATGATCAGGTCCTCCAGGCTTTGGAACTCAAGCGTGTGGCTGCGCTGCGCCGAGAGCTGAATCTGTAGCCGGTAGGGCTGCTTGCCGATGCGCAGCTCGCCGCCGATCTTGAACTCACGTTTGCCGTAGCGGCACCAGGCGGCGAAGCTCTCGGAGTTGCGCCAGCTCAGCTCGCGCTCCTTGGCGCCCACGTGCGCCAGCGCGTTGCGCACCACGGCGCTGGGGCTCAGCGGCTTGTAACGGTACAGATCGTTGACCACGCGGCCGCGACGGCCCTGGCTCGCGTCGGTCAGGAAGCTGTTGCTCACCTCCAGCCGGTGCAGATGCACCACCTGAAAGTTGCCCACGTACACAGCCCAGTGCGGGTACTGCGCCTGCGACACGAACTCTACCAGGTCGCCAGGCTTGCACTTGTTGAGCAGGTTCTCCGGCGTGTAGGTGCTCAGCGCCGACGAGCCCGGTGCGAAGCTCTTCTGGTAGATGCACTCGTCGCGGTAGAACACGGAGCACTCCACCTCGTGTAGCCGCGGGTCGTAGGGCTGCGGCTGGGGCAGCGGCTGGCCCTCCCCGCCGTCGGGCACGCAGCCGCCATCCGGCCCCTGGGGCGGCGGCTGCGGCTCCACGTCCTCGTCGTCATTGGAGAAGATGTAGGAGACACCGATGCGGGGCCCGTCGTCCCGGTCCACGCCAGTCGGGTCG
Organism: Galeopterus variegatus; assembly: GCF_000696425.1. NCBI lineage: Eukaryota > Metazoa > Chordata > Mammalia > Dermoptera > Cynocephalidae > Galeopterus > Galeopterus variegatus. The sequence continues at coordinate 104,181 of NW_007730723.1, forward strand.
GCCGTGGGAACTTCCTTGTAACTTAGGTGGGTCAGTTTCTCCACCTGGTTGCCCATCACGCTGCGGACACACGTTCACACCGCCGCGAGGGGAGAAAGCGAAACCACCACTAGGGTCATTGGCACAGAGTCCCGGACAAGGGTTGAGGCCACCTGTTGGGAGAGGAAGGCAAGGAAGCCATGTAGGAGCCCCTCCGTTTTGTTCTTAGCAGGAGAAAGAACGGGTGGGGCCCGATCCCCTGGAACCATTTTAGGGGGAGCCTCGGGTGTAGCGAGCCTTCTAGGATCACAGAAGACCGGGCGACTCCAGCTCTCCCCCGCCCCCAGCCCTTCGCCTGGCCGGGCAGAAGCCCATTGCATCAGCACCTCCTACCACTTCCGCCCGTGCCCTACCTACCAAGCCCGGGCAGAAGAGGGTAAAGAAAAACTTTATTCTAATCCCCCCCTTTCCTAACTCCCCACCCCCACCCCTGAGCTCTAACTAGCCCCTGAGACAACCGTCTTCCCCCAAGGCCTCCATCCCCAGGGGAACGAGCGAGGATCCTGGAGCGCGGCCCGGGCAGGTGACCCTCCCTACCTGGCTCACCTGCGGCGCTTCCTCTTGCCCGCGCGCCCGCCCCTCCCCCGCGCGCCCGCCCTCTGGCTCGGGTTACCTGCGCAAACTCACCCGCAGAGAGGTGGAGGCAGTGGGGAGGGGCCCCCCGCCGCACCCGGAGACTTCTAGGGCGAGTTTACAGGTGTGGGATCCGCAGTCCTTTCTCTCCCGGCGCGGGCGACAGCGAGGTTGGGCAGGGGACAGCGACGCATATCTCTCCCCGAGGCTGCGTAGCGCCCCAAGACTTGAAGGCGGGGGGCAATCCCTGCTTTCACCGCGCCCCCTCCGTCCTGCTGGGGCTGTTACGCGTCTCAACGAGCTCTCGGGAAAGGTGGAGCAAGAGGAGGAGGAGGAGGACAAGGGATCCCAGCGACCCAGCGGCGGCAGCTCCCGCTCGGGCCGGGAGAGCAACAAGCGCGGGAGAGGGAGGGACAGGATTGTAGATCCGGCTCCGGGCTCCCAGGCGGGAGCGCAGCCCGTGGCATTTAAAGAGACAGGCGCTCTCTCCCCCAGCTCAGGTCTTTTCCCACACGCCGCTGAGCCTCAGGGATCCCCGCCCCTGCCCCGCCCACCCGGGCCGTGGAGCTCTGCCCCGGCCACGCCCCCTCGCCCGAGCGTTTTAAAGCCCGCTGGTAAAGGCTCAAGCGGCGCGATGGTGCTGGCGCTGTGTGGGGGGCCGGTCACGGTTTCGCTTTTCTTGGTGTTTTTCCCAGCTGCGGCTCCGGGAAGTCGGAAGGCAGACTCCACCTGCCAGTGTAGAGATGAGAGAGAGAGAGGAAGAGTTTGGTGTTGGTCCCTTTTCTCTTTGGCCTCTTCTTTCCCAGGCTACCTGGACAGGGAGGAACAGTCATTAGGTACATTGGCTGCTTTCCTGTCCTACAACCTGTTTCTTGCCTGAAAGGATTCTTTACCGGGACAGCTCCAGAACTGCTTCAGCTTAGAGGTGTTTCCCGAATGAGTAGTGTGAAACTTTGGGGTAGGGAAAAAAAAAATCACAGAAAGGAAACTGTAAAACAGAATGAAGAATTAGTTTCTGGCTGGTTCCCAAGACCGCAGATCTGTTTATTAGATGTCCCTAGAAGTTAGTACAAAATTAATATCATAACCGCCGTTGTTTCCAGAGTTACCAGTTTGTCGGATATCGAAAGAAAGCATGCGGCTCTGGCTGCTTCTGTGGGGTGGGGATGTAGGAATTGCCTAATTGCCCTTAAATTAGAAACAAATTAACAGAGGCCCCTGGTGGATGTATTTCCTTCCTGCTGACTTAGAGAGGGAAATGACAGGAGACGGGTATTGCCTATTAACCTCACCACAAGGGGACACCCACTCCCTCCTCTCCTTGGTTTAGTTTCTTGTACCTAAGGCGTAGGCGACTAAAATGTTTTTATTTTTAAAAAATAATGGATCGGAGTCGTGGCAGAGGCTTGACAACTCCGTTTACAATAGACAAGCTTAGGCAATCTCTGGAAACACCCCAGATGAACTCGTGAGGGATTTAAGAATGCAACTCAAGACCTATAGCCTGTTTTCTATCACTGTTTCTTTTGAGTAAATTTTTCCAGGTAACGCTATTATTTATTCAGTGCGTATACCAAACAGTGGAAACAGGAATATATTAACACCACTGTGGTCCTTTTTAGTTTGAGGGGGGAAAAAATCAATTTACTTGCATACCTTTGAGCCCAATCAATCAATATTGGCAGGGGTGTGATGGAAGTTAGTCCTTCAGCAAGTGCAAGACCATGGTATAAGTTAGACCAAAATGAGACTGTACGTGCTGTACAGATTAAATTTAAATATTTTCAGACTGGCCTTAAGCATATGTAAGTAGATGAGTCCCCCCGGACCTTTTGATAACTTTGGGGACTGCTGTTACCTGAGTGATATTTGTCACTACCATGTGAATTCACGTAGATGCCCGTTTTATATAGAAGAGTTAGGCATGGAGAGTACAATGGCTGGTCATCCGACGACCATAAGACTGGGATACCTCTATTGCTGTCAGATGTTATAGGCCATTTTGCCCCTATGTGTTACTGGGTGGATTGGCTAGGGATGGGAGAATCCAGAGGACAGAGTATGACAGAGTGTGTGTGTCATATGGTACTATGACAGCTTGCTGCCAGCACTGTGGTTCAGTGACCTTATGGGTGAGGAAACAATGCCTAATTGCCTGGGTGTTTCTCCTGGTGTCTGAGCTCTATTCAGGTGCACAATAGTGGCTCGACAACATTTCTTGAACTGACCTGCTATAAAGTCTCAGAGGGAACAGGCCCTGAGTCATCTTCATATCTGAATGCCTGGCACTTAGTAGATGCTCAATAAATGCTTGACAGATGCTTTAGAGGAAGGCAGCGACTGAGTGAGTGAGTGAAGTTTTTTTTTTTTTTTTTTCCTTTTTGTCTTTTTTCGTGT
>NW_007730723.1:107277-115030 GCF_000696425.1 Galeopterus variegatus
CCCACACCTCGCTCAGCCAGTGAGCGGGAACCGGTCTGTATGTGGGATCCGAACCCTCAGCGGGAGCGCCACCGCACTCCCAAGCGGCGCACTGTAGCAGTGCGCCACCGGGCCGGCCTGGGAGTGAAGTTTTGATAGTTGGCCTCCAGTGGATTCTTCCATTACTGCCTGTCTGGGGCTCAACCTCCATTTGGACACCTAGAGCCCTTGGTCATAGGTTACAAAGTAGCTCCCAAACATGCTTTGCTCATCTCAGATAATTGTTTAATAAATTTAAGTTAGTTGTCAACAATTTGAAAATTTGGGAGACATATAAAAACTCAGATTTCCAATTCGCTTGAAAAATTAAAGATTTGAGGCCAATGTTCCAGAATGGCAACAGAAATCTGGAGCTGAGCAGTGGCTGCCATGCAGGTGAGATGTGTTCTCCAGTTGGCCCCAGTCCCTGTCCCACCCACATCACTGACCAAGGTCCCATGCCTGGCCCTAAGAGTCTCTCTGTTGGCCACCTTTGCCATCCAATATCTATACTACACATTTTATCACTTGATTATGTAATTCGGCACTTAATCATATACTCTCTGGTATTATTCTTTAATTCTTATATTTACAATGTCTTTTCTAGAAAGAACTTGACTCAAAATATATTTCTTGGAGACATACTAGGTGTCTGCTAGTCTTATTCACCATGTATTTATTACACAAGTACAACAGGCACTGTGCTAGGTTTTGTAGATATTGATGTCCCTGTGGAATTCAGTATAGTGGGGGAAACAGAGAAATATGAGGGGAATTCAAAAAGTTCATGGAAAGATTCATATTTTAATACTATTTTTCCATGAACTTTTTGAATACCCTCGTAAATAGACTTTTTAGGGCACTGTGACATGTCCTGTAAGAAGAGGAAAATAGAGGATGCTGCGGGGGTGAAGCTTCAAGGCATGTGAATGCAAAGACAAAGTGCCTGCCATTGGGGGTCTTGGACTAGTGCAGGTAGTACAACTTGAAAATTAATAATAACTACCACTGAGTGTGCTCTCGATTCTTTTATAAAGGAGAATAAAGTTTAAAGAGGCCGTGACTTCTCCCAGTGGGAAGAGCACACAGGTCCATGCTTTTAACTACTTTGTTTTAAATAGAGACAGATGCTACAATATTTAACAAATATTTGAGTGTCTGGTTGTACTGGGCTTCAAGGATTCAACTGTGGACATGGCAGACAAAGTCCCAGTTCTAATGGCATTTACATGTTGGTGGGAGGAGTCAAGAAGTACATATGTAAATGAATAAATAAGAACATCTAAGAGAGAGAAGATTTAGGAAGAAAATAAAATAGGGTAATGGATCGAATAACCGTGACTATGGAGGGAGTGGTGGAGGTGGCCAACTTTGGGCAAGATGGTCAAGGAAGGACTCCTGAGGAAGCAGAACTTGAGCCGAGACTTGAAGGCTGAGAAGGAGGTGGCCTTGGCTTTCCCTAGAAAAGGAAGACAAGAGAAAACGTCAGAAGTAGGAAGGAATTGGGGATGCTTAGGAAAAGGAAAAAATACAGAAGTGACTAGAGCACAGAGAGTGAGAGGGACCATGAGAGGAGGTGCAGGTAGACAGGTGGGCAGGCTTTGGGGTCTAAGGCTGTCCCACTGGCTGCCCTGTGGAAACTAGATTGTAGGAGTGAGAAGGGAAGCAGGTTTTACAGAGGGCCAGGCCATGGGGAGGAAAGGCCTTCCAGGCAGATGGAGCCTGGTGAGCAAAGGACAGAGCCTGTGAAGGCACGCTCTGCAAGAGCAGCCATTCCATAAAGAAACATCAGTGGGATTTGAATTCTCAGCCATACTATAGCTTCATCCCTCCAACAGTGACCCAAGAGCCACATCCCACACACCTCCTCGGAGGGGACACTCAATGAAAGCAAGTTGTGTGGAATGCCAGTTAGTCACTCTCACGGAATTCCTGTTGAACCAGTGGGAAATAATTGAGAATTGACGTTTCCACCTGACAAGGCATAGGCCCTGACTCTGCAGGTGTAGTAGAGATCTCGGCTTAAATGGCTCACTCCAAGAATGTACAGAACAGGAGCACAAGGGCAGAATGATCTGATTAGGCAATCTGGAACTCTGCCTATTCCAGGCTGGGCCCCAGGCTCATGGCTGCAGCAGACAACTGAGTGAGTTGCTGGAAAACAGGTTCCCCCACACCTCCCTTACACTGGGAAAGTGCCAGACTTACCTGCACCTGTTATTCACTGCTGGGGTTTTGCTGCAACCTTATGAGAGGAGTGGTAGCTGAATGGAGCCAGATGACCTTTGGAGAAGTCTTTTCTCCACCCTGGGCCTCCTTTCCTAGTCTTTAAAGTGGGGCTGATCATATTATTTGCCTCATCCTCAGATGAGGCCGTGTATGTGAAAACACCTTTTGTAAATCCTAAAGGCAGTGTAGATGCCAGGCATTATTTATACCTTGGATAAGGGCCAGATGATGATTTTAATATGGGGAGTAAAAGGATAACCATTTGTTGTGGGCATGACCTTACTAATCTCTGTACTAGTCCTGTTATTTACATTTCCCAGATAAGAATACAAAGGCCCAGGGAAATCAACATGAATCTTGCCTCTTGTAAGTGGAAGAGGCTGGATTCAAACCCAAATCTGGCTAGCTCCAAGTCTGTTTTCAACACCGTGTCAAGCAACTTTGGGGAGCACCAACACATACATTTGTGCAGCCAGAAAACTGTCCTTGTTTGCCAGGACTTTCCTGGTTTTAGCACTGAAAGCCCTGCATTCTAGGCAAACTGGGAAAGTTGGCCACCCTACCTGGGTGCCTTTCTTCCTGGTCATTGCCCTCCAGGATGGAGCAGGGGGAGGGGAGGGAAGCACAGAGAATCAGGTGTTTTATAGTCCAGACTCACTCTCACTACAGGGCCGCCTTTCCAGGTGAGTTTATTACACACAGCAGCAGCTGCGTAGACAGGGTCGACCAATAAATAAGACAATAAATGTTATAGCTTGCGTTTGGCATTCATTCTTCTTTTTAAAAATCAGACTCTTCACAGTAGGTGAGGGCTGGGCCTGTCTCACCTTTGAGAAGTGCTAGCCTCTAGCTGCACTCCTGAATGCTCCCAGCCTGCCTGTCTTTGGCTTTAAAACCTGTGGAAAGAGTTTTACACTTTAGCCAAATTGTTATTTGACCTTCAGATGAAGGAGGAAGCACAGAGACTGCTGGATGACATCCTTTTTCTTGGCTTCTGTATTTTATTTGCTCAGATCACCAGAGCAGGCTCTCTCTAGCAGGCTGGGCCAGAGCTAGTCTGCCCTGTGGGAGGGATGATGAAGTGTCCTGAAAGAGGTCTGGAGCTGTAGCCCACCCCAAACCATCAGCTCTCCATGCAGTAATCCTGCAGCCACGTTGACTGTGAAGAAGCTTTTAATCCTTTCCTGGAAAAGGGTGCACCTGGAGGGGACGCCTGCCCCTTCTGGAAGCCTGCTGTTTTAGGAGGCCTCTGACATCATATTGTTGATGTTGAACCAGAGTTTGATTTGTGCTTGGGAGTCTGAGCTTGTAGCTGGGCTCCTGCAGAAACCTCATGAAAGATGCATTTCACTAGGCAGTTCCAGGGGAGAGATCGGTTTAAATTATAGCTCTACAAATCCAAATATTGGCATATCTGCAAATCCAAATGTGGGGATTTCGAAAAGAAAAAAAAAATCTAAATTCTAAGAATCTTATTTTGCACTTGTGCTAGAAGAAGAGGATAAGATATTCGGAGAGGAGACAAAGCTGTCAATCATAAGAGAAGCTTCAGCAGAGCAAGCCCGACCTCCTTTTTTTTTCCTTGGGCATTCTTCTTGCTTCTGGGGAAGAAGAGTGCCTCCATGAAAGAGGAAGACAACATTTATTTGTTTAGCATGACTTTCTGCAGGACAGGTTGGGGGACCACCCACCCAGCATTTGGGGCATAAGACTCAGCAAATCCTGTCTGCCCTCCCCAAACCACTTCTAGGCCTGGGGCCAAAGTATCCTCATGGATCATTCATCCCACTACAGTCTAGTCACAACACACCAGCCCCAGGGATCTTGTGAGACTGTGAGCCAACCCAGGTCACTCCTCTGCTCAAAACCCTCCCATGGCTCCACGTCTCTCTCAGAGAAGGGTCAAGTCCCTACAGTAACTCTCAAGACCCTGCTTAGCCTGCCTCCGCCATGACATCCCTTACACCCCCTCACTCACACCTCCAGACACACTGGCCCCTAGCTATTTCTCCCTCATGGCAGGCATGCTTCTCTCCTAAGGCCTTAGCACTTGCTGTTCCTTCTGCCTGGAGTACTTTCCCCCACATGTCTTCACGGCATGCTCCCTTAAGTCTGGACTCAGATGCTAGCTTCTTGATGAGTCTTCCCTGACACCCCTATTTAAAATTTGAGATGTCCTTCCATATATACTTCTTTTTTTTTTTGTCTTTTTTTGTGACCGGTAAGGGAATGGCAACCCTTGGTGTGGTGTCGTCTGCGCAGCCAGTGAGCGCACCGTCCATTCCTATTTAGGATCCGAACCCGAGGCGTGAACGTTGCTGTGCTCCCAGCACCGCACTCTCCTGAGTGCGCCACGGGATCAGCCCCCATATATACTTCTTGTCACCTTTCCTTCCCTATTACTGATCACTTATTCTACTCACTTGTCTCCTTTTAGTATTCTATTTAATTTACTAATTTATTATCTCTCCCAACTAGACTGTCAGTTCTATGAAGTCAAGGATCCTTGTTTTGTTCACTGAGATATTCCCAGCTTCTAGAAGACTGCTTCACACATGCTAGGATCAATGACTTGTAGTTAAATGAATAAATGAGGGTTTTTTATGGGTCATCTCTGTTCATCTTCACCCCAGTCTTAATGGTGTGGTACTATTCTCAATTTACAGATGAGAAAATTAATTCTAAAATGTTCTGAATGCCTATCATGTGCCAGGCACTGTAGACTAGGCACTTGATTTTCAGCGAGTTTAAGAAACTGGACCCAGTAATACCACTAAGTTCACCAAGAAATTATAGCTCTTACAGATGAGAAAATTAATTCTAAAATGTTCTGAATGCCTATCATGTGCCAGGCACTGTAGGCTAGGCACTTGATTTTCAGAGAGTTTAAGAAACTGGACCCAGTAATACCACTAAGTTCACCAAGAAATTATAGCTTGTGCTGTCCAACATGGTAGCCACTAGTTACATGTGGCTGTCGAGCATCTGGAATGTAACTAATCTGAACTGAAATGTGTCTTAAATGCATCAATTTCCAAGAAAAGTAAAATATCTCACTAATTTGTTTTCATATGACTACATGTTGAAATGACAATATTTTGGATCTATTGGGTTAAATGGACTATACTATTATCACCTGTTTTTTTGGTTTGTTTTTTATTTTTTTGTTTTAATGTGGCCACTATAAAAATTTACATTGCGTGCCTGGTTTGCATTTGGAGCTTGTGTTAGATTTCTATTGGCTAGCACTAGTAGCTATTTCCATTCTACCTTTTATCTCTGTCTTCAAGTACATTACCTGTTGGGCTCTTGAGGGCATGGGTGCAGTGACCTTGTCTTTTCCATAAGAATAAGAGCAAAGATATGCAGAATTCATCAAGAAGTCTCAAAGGTATTAACATACCAGTCTTTGTCAGTTAGGGCCGCTATAACAAGGTACCAGAGACTGGGGTGATTTATAAAAAAAAAAAAAAAAGAAATTTATTTCCCACAGTCCTGGAAACTAGAAATCCGAGATCAGCATGCCAGCGTGTTAGGTTCTGGTGAGGGCTACCTTCTGGGTTACAGACTGCCATCTTCTGGTTGTATCCTTACGTGGCAGAAAGAGGGTGAGAGATCTCTGGGGCTTCTTTTATAGGGGCACTAGTCCTATTCATGGGGGCTCTACCCTCATGGCCTAATCACCTCCCAAAGTCCCCATCTTCTAATACCATCACGTTGGGGGTTAGGATTTCAACATATGTATGGGGGAGGGAGACACAAACGTTAAAAAATAAATGTCTCTCTCCAAAAAGAATGTCAATCTCAATGAAAATAAAAAGGGTAGAAGCAGCCTCCAAGGGTGATTTGTTTTCAGCACTTTCTAAGTAAAGCAGATACTCCCTTGCACAAACTTGTACATTGGGTCTGAGAAGAGGGAATTCCCAGCATGGTGGAGTTGAGTAAAGCTGACCGTCGCAGAGCCAGCACACCACCATTAATGTTACTGAGTATGCTCTTTACTCCCTGCCAACTGAGCAACCTTCTGAGGGGCCTTTGGCTGCCTGTATGAATATGATAATTACATTTCTTTTTGTCAGGTAGTAAGCTGGCCTGGTTTTATGCATCTGACTCTGGACTGGGTTAATGGGAACCTCCACTTTCAATGGGATGACAGAGTTGGGCTTCTGAGCCTGCGAGCTTGAGTATCACACCTCAAATGATAGAGAATTCTCAAAGATGGTCATAAATACTAGCAGCTAACATTTCTTGAGTGCTTACTGTATTCGGTACCATTNGAGAATTCTCAAAGATGGTCATAAATACTAGCAGCTAACATTTCTTGAGTGCTTACTGTATTCGGTACCATTCTATGAGCTTTGTATAAGTATTCACTCGTTAATCCTCACCTGTGAGGTCGGCATTAGTATCATAATCCTCATTTTAAAAATGAGAAAACAGAGGCCTAGGAAATTTAAGTATGTTGCCCATGACCGCACAGCTAGTGATTTGCAGAGCCAACAGTCAGACACAAGGGAGTGCCAAGCAGAGGGGTAACCTCTGGCCACCCAGAGGTTAGACACTAGCCAGTATGGCTGAGTTCCTTTGCCTTCATGCTCCTTGTTCCTCACTGACCTGTGTGTGGGTGTTGAAGCCGCCACCTTGGCAACCCTGCATTCATTCATGAGTCTGACTCTTCACCACCCTTCCAGACTCGTCTCCTGCCTGTTTCCAAATTGCCGACTCGGCCCCAGCCACATCAATCCTTGGGTTCCTGTGCACACCCAGCTCATGATTGCCTCAGGCCTTGACATGACAGTTCCCTGGACCCAGAATGCTCTTCTTCCCACTCTTCACAAAGCTAAATCTTTGCATTCTTTACGCCTCAGATTAAGTCCTTGGAGGGGCCTTTGCTAACCAGCTTGGTATCCACCTCACCCTTCCATGGCCCTTGTCTGTCTCCTCCATACACTCATCACAACAGTGATTTTTGTGCTTATTTACTAGGCATTGCTTGTCTCTCAAAGAGCCCCAGCTTAATGTGTCAATGTCACCCCCGTGTCCAGTGTAGTGGCCTCCATACAGTAGAGGCCACTTAACAACAATAGATGTTGAGTAAATGTATCCTTCTTTGGATGAGCCTGATATTCTTATTCTGGGAGGGTTAAGAGAACTAACTGCTCCTTCAAAAAGTGATTTTGAGTTTCAAGTATGTGCTCAGCTTTGCAAAAAACTAAGGATTTAAGTGGATCAAGGAAGAAGATGAAAGAGTAAAGTATGGATGAAGGAGGAGACAGAAAAAAAAAGCAAATATTAAGAACAAATATCAGGAAAGGATTTTGCTAAAGTTGATTGCATTGGGGAAAATTGCCAGTTTGTTGAATGAATGATCTGACTGGATTGCATGAATGAAGGATGGGACAGAGTTCTTGGTTTCATGGCGAGGACTTACCTTTGGTCTAAAGTGAGGGCCAAGGCCAAATGGCTTCTACTACACACTGCAGCTCAGCTAAGCCTGGCAGTCCAG
>NW_007730723.1:115799-120697 GCF_000696425.1 Galeopterus variegatus
AGTGCATAGAATTAGACTTCTGTCTTAAAGGCACAAAAAGCACTTGGGGATGCCAGGCAAGAGATGTTTAGGGACTGAGCCAAAAGTCTAAATATAAAAGCTATATTTACTTAGTTTTGTGAATTGGATTGGATGTAACCACTCTGTGTAACTGTGAACCAGCAAAATGAAGTCTTGTGTCAGGCAGTAGCGAGATGTACTCTGTGACAGGCATAGTGTTACGTGGTTAACCTCCCTATAACCTCATAGGGCAAGTACTGTGATCCTCACACCTGTTTAATAGCTAGAGAAAGTGAAATGCCAGAAGGGGCTTGTCCCCATCACAGAGCTGGCAAGTCAACTGACCAACAGGGTGTAGACCCAGGCAGGTCTCCCTCCAAGCAAGGTTTGTCTCACTGATGTCACAAACAACAACTCCAAGGAGCTTCTTGATGAAGAAAGTGCAGTCATTAACAAAGCCTTTCATTTTTCTTTTTCTCTTTCTCTTAGCAGGACATGCTTCCTCCAGAGCCGCTAGCCTGAGGGTTTCAGATGGGTTGTTTAGAATTTAGCACACCCATACAGATTTCAGAAACAGACTGATAGAAGAGGTCTCCACTGGGAAAAGGAAGCTGAACTTTCTATATAAAGATAGCACAGGGTGGAGGTGGGGGGAAGATAACCTGGGGACTCTAATTTGACAAATGAATTTATTACCGTGGGAGGGTCTGAGTCATTAGAACTTTGGGGACATGCCAACAGAGATAAATAAATTGGATTTCAGTGTGCTGTGCCCAGCCGCTCTATCCCTGTGGGCACTTAAACACAACAGCAACCTGGGCAGGAAGAGGTCTGCCAGTTTGGCAAGGTCAAAAAGACTCCCATTAATACCAGGCAACTTTCCCTCACCTAGTGATTTACAAATTTCTGCCCAAATGCTCAGGGACTTAGATCAGCATTTACCAATGCCATCCTCAGCCCTTTTTCTCTCACTGTCCGCATGTCCCAGGGGCTCGGGCCTCCTGAATCATTATTAAGGGACTTACAGGCAGAATCTAACAGAGACTCACTAGTAATATCCTGCCTTGAAGGTCTCTACTTATCTGGATTTCTGTCTAACTGGAGGTTAAATAAAACCTGCTTTGTTGTATCTGTTGTTACTGAAAATCTTTCTAAATGTGGTAGGTTACTTACCTGCCTAAATTTCCAGAACAGAGTACATATAACGTTTGCTTGATGATCAGGCATTTTGCAAGGCCTGGGAGGATTATTCTGCCTACTGATTAGAATTAAAATTTCACTACACTTGTAGACTTTTGTGAGAATTTGGGCTCTCAATGTTGTGAATCGAAGAGGACATTTATCTAATTTTGTTGAGAAGAGTGCAACCTCTAGCCTTCTTAGTGCCTAGCAGAGGGTCAGGTGCTTGTTTTTGAAAACACTGATAGAAGGCTGGCTGGTTAGTTCAATTGGTTAGAACATGGCATTCATAACACCAAGGTCAAGGGTTCAGATCCTCCCTGAACTGGCCAGCTGCCAAAAAAGAAAGGAAAAAAAATGTTGATGGAGTTGATGAATGACTGGTGTGAATTTATTTCTTGTAGTTTTTTCCCCCCTCATCATAATAACTGTGTTTGCTCTTTATTGATTGCTGGTGATTGTTCCAGGTGCTGTGCTGAGCACTTTGCATGACTTGTATTTCATCTGAGTTGCCACACCGTGAGTGGCACATGGTGGGTGGGCTTTGTCTCCACTCTTCAGACGAGCAAATGGAACCTTGGAGAGGCTGAGTGATTGGCCAGGAAGTGACAAACCAGAATTCACATTACTTGAGGGTTTTTATAAATGGCAGTCATCATCTGATGGGGATTAGTGTCCTTATAAAAGGGGCTTCAGAGAGCTGCTTTGCATCTTCCACCATGTGAGAATAGAGCAAGAAGGGACTTATATAGGAAATGCCCTAAAATCATAAGAAAAATGGAATCTATAGGAAATGGGAATCAAGATGTGACATACCCATGTGCACCTTTGTCTGGCTAGGCTAAGGCCTGGAATCCTCACAGTGCCTATTGTCTAGCTCTTTATCCTGTTCATGACGCCAGTTGTAAAGCTAGGCAACCACGCTGGTTGTGGTGCTCTTTTACCTGCCGGTAATCCTGAGCCAAATGGGCCAATTGTAAAGCTAGGTCTGGGTCTGGAGCTCCCAGACCCCTCAAGCCCATTCACAGACTGGGTCACAAACCCTTCACATGCCAGGCTGGGTCACCAGACCCCTACACGCAGGTCTATGGGCTAGGTAACTGGCCAAAAGGTCCTTGGAAGCTGTAGGTTTGGAAAGCATGTCTGCACCAGGGTGGATGCCTGAGGCCGATGCTCGCCCACGTGTTTCACCAAACTCTCTCTCGCTCTCCCTCTTTCTTTCTCTCTCTCTCCAAAGAATATAAGAATATCAACAAAACTAAAAAGATACATTGGTGTGCATGCACACTAACTCCACACTACACCCACACACACACACAATTTGCTTACAAAGGATGCTGAAACACACCCAACTGGACCTGAGGCGAGGGCCCTGACCAAACTATTCTATTTTCCTAACAATCCACCCATTCAGGGTCCTCACTGTATAATTTAGGTGTTCAGAATCTTCCGCAATGTTCCCTTAGTGAGAATAAATGACCCCTACATTTACACAGTACACATTCCATCCCAGTCCTAAAAGTCTTTAGCTTGTTGCAACACTAACTCAAAAGTCCAAAGTCCAAAGTCTCATCTGAGACCAAAAGCAAAACTCCTTCCAGCCGTGAACATGTAAAGAATCAAAAACAAGTTTATCTACTTTCAAGATACAGTGGGACAGACATTGGGTACACATTCCTGTTCCAGAAGGGAGGAATAGAAAGGAAAGTCCCCAAACAAATCCAAAACCCAAACACGGCAAACGTTAAGCACACTGGGGCACCTGGATCCCTAAATTGTTGGGCAACCTCACTCCTACAGCTCCACCAAGTGCAGACCACTGAACTGCCTGGTGCCTGTGGCTTTTCCAGGCTGGTGCTGCACATTGCCAGCAGCCCCAAGGTTCTGGGATTCTGGTCACAGTCCTGCTATCCTGGCTCCACTAGACATTTCCTCACTAAGGGCTCTCTGTGGGGGTTTCAACCCCACTTTTCTGCTCCACATTGCTCCATAGATGACCTCCGCAGCAGCTCCACCCCTGCAGCAGGTCTACGCCTGAGTTCCCCAGCTTATTCATACATCTTCTGAAATCTAGGTGGAAGCGCCACGCCTCCACTGCTCTCATGTACTGCTGGCTTGCAGACTTAACAATGTCAATGCCACCAAGGTTTTCAGCTTTTTTTCTTCAGAGGTGCTGAGGCAGGATTGCTCCAGCTAGAGTGGCTGGGATGCAGGGAGCCATTTTCCAAGGGTATCTGTGACACAGGTCTGTCCTCTAGGATGACTCAGTCCTTCTAGGATGGGAGGGGCACTCTCCCAAACTTCTCAAACGCTCTCCGGGCCTGTGATGGGTGGGGCACCCATCCAGACTTCTCAAATGCCTTTAAGGCATTTTTCCCCATTATCTTGGCTCTTAGCATCTGGCTGCCTTACCTCCAAGATAATGTCATTAGCAAACAGTTTATCTGCTTCACTCTTGCATTTTTCTCCTGCTCTCTGCTTCTCTATTGCATGGCCAGGCTGCAAATTTTCCAAACCTTTATGCTTTGCTTTGCTTTTGAATTACTTCAATTAGCTCAGCTTACACTGGCCATTCACTCAGTCTTAGGCAGTTCTTTGCAGCATTCTCCCACGGCTCAAAGAGCTGCATTTGCCCAGTCCATCAAGGAGTGGCTGCCCTGCCTCTGTGCACATCTGCGGCCATTCTGCAGCTACTGCCTCAGAGACAGGCATGTAGTAAAAGAGACTAACTTTTCCACCTTTTCACCAGATGAAAACCTACTTGAAAGTCTGCAGGGGCACATATCCTTGAGTCATCTGCCCATCTGCTTGTGGCACTCTTTTCTTGGGTTTTATGGCACCTGGCAGGCCATCGGGTTTATGTGGCACCCTCCAAGCCATTTGCCTTCAGACAAATGCAACATGCGTTTACTACATAGTCTCTAGAGCGTGTTACACCATCCACCCCTAGGTGTCATAGTTGCAGCCACCAGGGGCTCTCCCTGTTTCTGCTGCTTTACTGTCTCAATTTCTCATGCACAACAGGTCATGCCTGGAGATGCACCATTTCCCCCAACTCACCACTGGGTTGGTTGTCTTCCCTGGTGTGAGATGCAGGAGTGGCCAGTCACTGTACATTGTCCTCCAAGACATTCATCTGTGCTTCCAAGGACTCTGCTTTCTGCTGCAAATCTCAATCAGTTTGCAGTGTAGTGAGCAGCAGCCAGGCTCTGGTCTGCAGAAAAGTGGCCACTGGGCACCACATGCCCAAGGATAGCCACATTTCCTCCCCTTCCCAAGGGGTTTTCTGCTGCAGTGCCTGGTCTATGCTGCCTTGCAGTACAGTGTGCAGCAACCAGATCCTGCTCAACAGGAAGGTGGCCATAAGGCAGAGCATATTCAAAAGTAGCCACATTTCCTCCTCCTTCCAATGGCTTTTGGCTCCTGTACCTGCTCAGAATCCTGTCACAGACTATGCCAAATTGTGGCTCTCTGCAACAGCTAATGCTGATGATGCCAGTTTGTCTGGCTAGGCTAAGGCCTGGAATCCTCATAGCACCAATTGTCTAGCTCTTTATCCTGTTCATGATGCCAATTGTAAAGCTAGGTGACCACACTAGTTGTGGTGCTCTTTTACCTGCCAGTAATCCTATACCAAATGGGCCAACTGTAAAGCTAGGTCTGGGTCTGGAGCTCCCAGAGCCCTCAAGCCCGTTCACAGACTGAGTCATAAACCTTTC
>NW_007730723.1:121163-124397 GCF_000696425.1 Galeopterus variegatus
ACTAGTTGTGGTGCTCTTTTACCTGCCAGTAATCCTATACCAAATGGGCCAACTGTAAAGCTAGGTCTGGGTCTGGAGCTCCCAGAGCCCTCAAGCCCGTTCACAGACTGAGTCATAAACCTTTCACGTTGGGCCGGCCCGGTGGCGCACTGCTACAGTGCGCCGCTTGGGAGCGCGGTGGCGCTCCTGCCGAGGGTTCGGATCCCACATACAGACCGGTTCCCGCTCACTGGCTGAGTGAGGTGCGGGCGCAACACCGAGGGTTGCGATCCCGTTGTCGGTCCCGGTCCGGTACGGGCACGACACTGAGGGCTGCGATCCGTTGCTGGACACGAAAATAAGACAAAAAAATAAATAAAAATAAAAAATAAATAAAAAAATAAACCTTTCACGTGCCAGGCTGAGTCACCAGGCCCCTTCACACAGGTCTGTGAGCTAGGTAACTGGCCAAAAGGTCCTTGGAAACTGTAGGTTTGGCAAGCATAGCTGAGCCGGGGTGGACGCTTGAGGCCTACACCCGAGGCCAATGCCCACCCACCCGCTTCACCAAATTCTCTCTCCCGCCCCCCCATCTCTCTCTCCAAAGAACACAAGAATAGCAACAAAACTAAAAAGATACATTGGTGTGCATGCACACTAACTCCACCCCCACACCCACACCCCCACACACAATTTGCTTACAAAGGATGCTGAACCGCACCCAACTGGACCTGACACGAGGGCCCTGACCAAACTATTCTATTTTCCCAACAACTTTGATGGCCCTAGACTGTTAGGGAGCCAGTAAGGTGTAGTGAAATTACAGAAGTGGTTTTCATATTATTTGTGGAAAAGGACCAGGATGTTTGTTTTGTTTTGTTTATAATTTACAAGTTTTTGTGGACTTTGTAAAATACCATACATATTACTAGAATGAAGTAAAAAATAATAATAATAAAATGATATACACTCCTGCTATGATCTGAATGTTTGTACCCTCTCTCCTCCTCCCCCATTCATATGTTGAAACTAATCCCTAATGTTGAGTGTTAGGAGGAGGGGCCTTCGGGAGGTGATCACAGCATGAGGGTGGAACCCTCATGAAGGGGATTAGTGCCCTTATAAAAGAGGCTTCAGGGCCGGCCTGGTGGCGCACTGCTACAGTGCGCCGCTTGGGAGTGCGGCAACGCTCCCGCCGAGGGTTCGGATACCACATACAGACCGGCCGCTCACTGGCTGAGCGAGGTGCGGGTGCAACACCGAGGGTTGCGATCCCGTTGCCGGTCACGAAAAAAGACAAAAAGGAAGAAAAAAAAGAGTAACAAAAAATAAAAGAGGCTTCAGAGAGCTGCTTTGCACCTTCCAGCATGCAAGGACAGAACAAGAAGGCCCCATCTATGAACCAGAAGTGGGCCCTCACCAGACCCCAAATCTGCCAATGCCTTCCTTGATCTTGGACTTCCCAGATACCAGGACTGTGAGAAACGAATTTCTGTGGTTTTTTTTTTCTTTTTTAGATTAAACAGACATAAAATATCTATCAAATTGTTATATGATTTCTAGAGTCTCACTTCCAATTTCTGTTCTCTTTCACTGTGGACAGGTAACAGCTGGTGGATGAATGGAGGTGCTCCTATTCTAGTTTGTAGCTCTGGGTCAGACTGATCTTCCTTCTCCAAGTGTGGTCTTCCAGCTGGCTACAGGGGCCTCACCTGGGAGCTTGCTGAAAATGCAGGAAGTCAGACCCCATTCCCTACCTGCTAAAACAGAATCTGCATCTTAACAAGATTCCCAGGTGATTCTTGTATGTGTGTTAACACTCAGGAAACACTGATTTAGAGCACAGGCTCTGAAGTCTGCCCACCTATTTTAAGCCAGATCGTTCTCCAACTTCTGTGTGACCTCGGGCAAATCACTTGATCTCTCTGTGCTTCGTTTCCTAGTTTGAACGGCGCTCATGTCTCTGGGCTATTGTGAGCATTGGAGGTAATGTACCTGGAAGGTTGAAGGTAGTTGAGAGCACGCTACATCCCTGGCACATGGTAAGAGCTCTATAGCTATTGCTGTTGTTGTTGATCAATTTTTTTTTTTAAATTTTATTTTCCCTAGTCCATCTTTGTTGTCTTTGAGGTCTAGGCATCCAGGCTAAGGATGGTTACTTTGATGGTTAAGTTGCCTGTTAGCTTTATGAAGAGTTTCCACCTCACTGCCTGAGTTTCCACGTCATTTGGCATTGGAGTTACTGACACCATTTAAAACCCACTTGGACAGGTTTTTTACCCCACTTGGAATCATCTATTCATACTAACCATTCTGAATAGGGTGTTTATGAGAGGCTCTGGAAGTTCTGGTTTCCAGGCTGTCGAAGACAGACCTCATCTGGCTCCTTGGGTCTTTCTGGCAAAATGAACCACTGCGGTTGAGCTGGGAGAGAAGATGGGCACCTGGATGGTGGGGTTTCTGTGGCAACAGTGACTATGGATGCTCTCTCTTTTTTTACATTGTCTTTGCAGAAGGAAGCCAGTATGTCCTCTACTGAGACTGATGATTTCCTGAGCCTGGAGCCAGGAAAAGGCAGCAAACCAAAGTGAACAGTCAGCCAAGTAGAGTTTGCTGGAGATTTACACGGAAACCTACCCACACACACAAGAGCTGCTGGATTTATAACAAGGGCTGGATAATTTGTTCTTGTGTGCTAAGATAAGGGTAAACAAATTTCATGCTGCGATGTAAGCCCCTATCTGCAGAAGTCAGGAAAGATTCCCTGCCCTGTTGCTGAACTGCTGGCTTGACAAATTATCCTCAGAGGCTTACTTCTTGGAGACTTCAGCTAGAGGTGATGCTAATGTGTTAAGGGTGGAGGGACATGCCTGGGTACAGAGAAGGAGGACTCATGTTCCTGTGTGTGTGGAAGCTCAGAGATGGAAGTGGCCACAGCATTGGCTATAGTACTGTATTTGGAAAGTCTGGGAGAGAAGCTGTAGTGGCATCGAGTAACAGTGTGATGCCTGGGCATGACTGAGGAAGTAAGCCAGGAAATGTATGGTCCCATTTCAGCCCGCACTTGGCCTTGGTCCCAGAGTCACACCCATCTGGATCTGTTTGTGCCCTCTACATTGTCAATAGCAGGTAGTTAAGTGTTCTGTGTTGCATAGTTTCTCATGACATCTGCAGGGAAGGAAGAGTTCACTGCGCTGCTGGAACTGGCTTGCTCCGTGTCTCTGCCACAATTTCTGCCTCTAAGGGACAGAGGCA
>NW_007730723.1:124995-129433 GCF_000696425.1 Galeopterus variegatus
TCTTTGTACCCCTTATGCGTAAGCATACTCCAAATGTGCTAATAATGTTTGCAGAAATAAGCCAGAGCTCTGAGGGTGAGCATCTTTGGAAAATATAGAAATGCCATTTAAAATTGGAAAATTATCATCCAATAAAATGTCCTATTGGTGTTTTGCATGTATTTTGTTATACTCCTAATTATTCTATAATGTAAGTATTATTATCCCCACTTTACAGATATTGGAACTGAAGCTCCAAAGATAAGAAACTCAACCAAGAAAATGCAGTTCTTATCTAGTGGAAACAGGACTCAAACCTCCAACTGCTAGACACAACCCCACATTGCCCATGCTGATGCTAGAGTGCTGATTCCAGGTTATATTGCTGTCCATGTTCTTCTTGGGACTTCCCTAAGTCCATGCCTGGGTCTCATTTTTCCCATCTGTAAAATAGGGGAATGCTAGAGTGCTGATTCCAGGTTATATTGCTGTCCATGTTCTTCTTGGGACTTCCCTAAGTTCATGCCTGGGTCTCATTTTTCCCATCTGTAAAATAGGGGATGAGATGGTCTAAGATCTCACCAGCTAGGTATTAGTGGGTGACAGAAGTGCAGGATGAAGAGCTGTGCAGCCGCAGAAACTGGGCTTTAAGGCTTGACCACAGCCAAGTGTGAGTCCACAGTTAATTAGATGTTGCTACACAGACTTGAGTATGAGAGGAGCCCCTGGGGAGCCAGTCTCCAATGCAAGGGTCTTCCAGAGATATTTCAACCAGGGACTAGAAGCCCATTCCAGGACTGGTGAGTGAGCAGACTCATATGACAGAGAACAGATTGATTCCAAAAGATGCATGTGGTCACTTTTATGTTCAGAGTAAGGCAGACGTGTGTGTGCTGGTGCTTGTACACACACGTACATACACACACGCCATCATCAAGATAGCATCTGAGTGTAGCCAGAGACACAGGATAAGATTCTTTAATATTGCAGATAATGTTATCAGAACTCTCTGGCTTCCCAGACAGTGAACTTTGCAGGATATAAGGTCTCTTATTACTCAGTCTCTCTCTGTCCCACTTTCCATATTCTTGGTGCAGATAATGTATATAATTTATTAATTATATTTTGTGGAAAATAAAAAGTGAGAGTAATATGTTATATATATATTATATAACATATGTATGTATGTATGTATATTCATGCTTTTTCCTCATGATTTTTCTGTATGTTGACTATTTCTGGAAGTTTCTCCAAAAAGCTGATAAGCATGGTTTTCTTTGGGTAGGGATCTAAGTTCCAAAGGTAGAAAAGAATAAATTTGCATAATATTCTCTTTTATAATATTTGAATCTTTTAATCATGAATATGGATTCTTTATTCAAAATGAAAAACAAACAAATAAAAAAAGCAAACTATGTCAGGTGTCTGTCTTATACTCAGAAGTTTCTCAATTGGCTCCTCTGAGGAAATGATGGTTTCTTAATGGGATTAACTCTTAGTGTGTTTATGATATGGTTAAAGTTTATTTTATGGCTCAGTGGAAAAAAGTGGACTGATGGAAGACCTTTATGGTCAAGGAGGATGGAAATGTTGCAGATGGAGGCAGTTCTTCCAATCTAAGCCAAAAAATGTCCAAATCAGCCACTGGGCAGTGGGGAGTTCCAATGATTTCAGCAAATCAGTTAAGAAATAAGTTGGGCTCTTCATCCTAATGCCTGTCTGGAGTTGCAATATCTAGAAGTACTGGGAGATTTGACCTGGACTTAGGGAAATTATCTTTTATTTTTGATAATGAGTTGGCTGCATATACTAGACATTTTTTGCTGGGGCAACCTGAGAAGATCTGAGAAGCAGACTTTAAGAGGAAAGCCAGTTGACTTTATTTAGTGTCTACGTTGGGCCAGTCATGGATAGGTTCTTTGCAGGTCTTATCTCATTTAATCTTTAAACAATCCTATCGAGTAGTATCCCCTTTTACCCATGAAGAAATTAAAACCCCAAGGTATTTTGGACTAATCAACTAGTCTATATCTCACAGCTAATAAGGCAGAGTCACAATATGTCACCAGGTTTTCTTTAATTCCAACCCTAGGCTCTACCCATTACACAACACTGCCTAGAAGAAAAGGAACTAGGGCTTAATTGTGCACCTTAAATGGGCGAATAAATATATTAGGATAGTGGTTCTCAAACATTCACTGCATCAGAATCACCCCCACCCCCAGAGTATCTGATTCAATAGTTTTGGGGTGGGACCCAAGAGTTTACATTTCTAAGAAGTTCTCAGGTGATGCTAGGTTCTCAAACATTCACTGCATCAGAATCACCCCCACCCCCAGAGTATCTGATTCAATAGTTGTGGGGTGGGACCCAAGAGTTTACATTTCTAAGAAGTTCTCAGGTGATGCTAATGCTTCTGAGCAGAGGACTACACTTTGAGAACCACCACCTTAGAGTAAAGAGATTAGGTGGGAGCTCGTAAAGCTTACTTGATGATTGTAGGGTCAAATGTGATGGGAACAGAGCAATTTCCTTGTAGTTATTTCTTTTGTGTTATTCTTTGGGTTTTAATAAAACACTTTCTGAAAATATCCACCTATCTGTCTAAAGTGAGAGAGGGAAATGACTTTGTGTACACATGGATTAGAGAGAAGGCAGGATCAGTGCACCTTCCAGTATAGAGTGTAGGGGTGACCACAGGACTCCCCAGGTGAAAGACCAAATCATTAGTAAGGATTCTTCTGGTTACAAGTGACCAAAATGTAACTCAATTCATTTCTCTTAATATTGTATTTGTCTGTATGTAACAGAAACCTACTTTAAACAGGTATCTTGGAACCAAGTTTCTGTTTTTCTTGTACAACAATATTTCTGGAGTTAAATGACCACTGGCATTGCTTTAGCAGCTCAGCAATATCAGCATATCTCTGTGATTCTTTTTAATTTTCTTTTTTACTTGTGGTCTTAAAATAGCTGCTGTGGCTCCAGTCATTATATCTGTGTTTAGTAAGGAAGAAGGTAGAAAATGGAAGGAGTGTGGTACACCTTATCAATTGTTCATATCCCTCTTTACGGCTTGTATTATTGTATTACACAACTATATCTAACAGCAAGGGAAACTGATAGAGTGAGTATTTAGTTGGGTAAATTTCCTCCCTACACAAAATCAGAATTTTGAAGTTAAAAAAGAAGGACCGATTAGATATTAGGAATGCCCATAATAATCTTGATAAAACATCTTGGCCCAAATAAGGAAGATATTGCCTTCATAAGAAAGGTAAGAATGGGGTGGTTTTAAGGAATCGTATGAGTGAGTTTTGCTGTATAATAAGCCACTCCAAAACTTACTGACCTTTTACATTTAAAGTTTAAGTTTAAACAAACATCTATTTGTTTATCAACCTGTGCATTGACGGCTTTTCCTGGACTCATTTGAGGGACTCATCTCTGCTCCATTTGATGTCAGCTGGCTTAGTGTCATGTTTATGACCTCAGTCCAATGGCTGGAGTGGTTGGGATGTGTGGGCCTTTCTTTCTACATGGTTTCTTGTCCTACAGTCACCTTCTTCAAACGGCAGCAGAAAGTTCTCAGAAAGCAGCAAGTTATCTGTTGCTGGGTAACAAACCACTCCAAAACTTAGTGTAATAAACAACCACCATTTATTTGCTCATAGCTTTGTGGGTCATCATTTGGGGCTGGGATCAGCTTGATGGGTCTTCTGCCGGTCTCTCCTAGTGTTTTTCGTTTCTCCATTCTCCTGGGGCCGAATGATCTATGATGGTCCAACTCTCAGGTCTGGCAATTGGTGCTGGCTGTTGGCTGGGCCACCTGTCTCCAGCAGACTAGCCTGGGCTACTTGACATGGTGAAAGGCTCCAAAAGCAGCAAAAGAAAGCATAAGTTTCTTAAGTGCTTTCCAAGTCTCTACTTCCGTTACATTTGCTGTTGTCCCACTGGCCAAAGCAAGTCATGTGGCCGAGCTCAGAATCAGTGTGGGAGGGGTAGTATATACAAGGAGACAGGACTTTTTTGAGCCTGTACTGTACCAATCTGCCACAAATGCCTTTCACCAAGACCTCCGATGTCTGCAGCATTCTCCCTATCACGTCTTTGCTTTTCTCTGCATATTCTCCTCGTTTCTTTAGACACACTCCTTCCCCCAAGGCTGGAGCCATACTGCACTCAGCTCTAGAAACCACTTTTGCAGTTTCCCACCCAGTTGCTGGGAAGAACCCTGACTGGTCTGCCATGGCCCAGATGCCCATCTCGAGGCTAAGCGATCGGGATACTATTATTGGCAATTACTACTGCACGTTTGGACAGGGGGTGCAGAAAGAGCAGTTGGAGCTACCACCTAAAAATGAGGTGGTGTCCCTCTCAAATAACAGAGACATACTGGCCAGAAAAGACAAACAGATGTGCGCAGAGAGCATCAGGGAGCATTTGAACAGAAAACTTC
>NW_007730723.1:130744-131069 GCF_000696425.1 Galeopterus variegatus
CTGGGATTCTTCATTGGCAATTAGGGTGTGTTTATCAGCAAGGTGGCCATTGAGTCTTGGCTGTGAGACTTAGGAATGTGAAGACAGTCTGGCTCCATCTGGTCAATACAGAATTCACACTCCCTCCTCCCTGCAGGACTCAGACTGGTCCTCAGTGGTGTCTCAGGACCAGAGAGGAGGAAATGCAGGATCTGAGATGTGTTTGTGGGTGTGAAGTAGAGGGGGACTTAGGACAACATCCCTACTTCAACTGGTACCCTCTATTCTTATATTTTATATTATATATTGCGTGACCAGCTTAGAGGTAGGTTTTTGGTTTTTTTTT
>NW_007730723.1:132803-139051 GCF_000696425.1 Galeopterus variegatus
GCTTATTTCACTTAACATAATTTTCTCCAACCTCATCCATGTTGCTGCAAATAGCAGAATTGCATTTTTTTTTTTTTTATGGCTGAGTAGTATTCCATTGTGTACATATACCGAATTTTCCTTATCCAGTCATCCATGGTTGAACATTTAGGTTGGTTCCGTATTTTGGCTATTGTAAATAGAGCGGCAATGAACGTGGGCATCCCTTTGACATGATGATTTCCATTCCTTTGGGTATATACCCAGAAGTGGGATTGCTGGGTCATAGGGTAGTTCTATCTGTAGTTGTCTGAGGAACCTTCATACTGTTTTCCAGAATGGCTGCACTAATTTACAGTCCCACCAACAGTGTAGGAGGGTTCCCCTTTCTCTACATCCTCACCAGCATTTGTCATTCTCTGTCTTTTTAATAATGGCCAGTCTAACTGGGGTGAGATGATGTCTTAGTGTGGTTTTGATTTACATTTCCCTTTGGCATCACAAATAGGATTAAGAGCTAGACGACTGGCACTGTGAGGATTCCAGGTCTTAGCCTAGTCAGGCAGCCCCAAACAGCCAAAGCAATCCTGAGCAAAAAAAAAAAAATAAAGCTGGAGGCATAACATTACCTGACTTCAAATTATACTACGAATCTATTGTAACCAAAACAGAATGGTACTAGCATAAAAACAGACATTCGGACCAACAGGATGGAACAGAGAACCCACATACTTATAGCCAGCTGATCTTACAGAGACAAGAGCATACATTGGGGAATAGACTGCCTCTTCAATAAATGGTTCTGGGAAAATTGGACATCCATACACAGAAGAATGAAACTAGACCTGTATCTTTTGCTGTATATAAGGAACTCAAACAACAGATACAGATTTTTAGAAGAGGATTTCTATAGAAATCATGTTTAAAAACTGCAATTTTAGAATTCATGGCTTTCTTTTATCAAGTGACCAGGACCTTGACTGGTCACCCTGCAGGGATAGTGCCCATGCAGACAGATGGGGGTGGAGTGAGAAGGATTGATTCACAGAAAAAATTAATTCCTGCTCTCTTTCTTACACACACCCACACAACATCCATTTAAAATAGCTGGGCTTAGGGGAAGANTCTTATATTTTATATTATATATTGCGTGACCAGCTTAGAGGTAGGTTTTTGGTTTTTTTTTATTAATAGACAGTTTTTTAGATTCACAGAAAAATTAAGCAGAAAGTACAAAGCTCCTATACGCCCCCCAGACCCTTTTTCTCTTATTAATATCTTGCATTAGTGTGGTACGTTTGTTACAATTAATAAGTCAATATAGATACATTATTATTAACTAAAGTCTAAACTATAGTTTACATTAGGGTTCACTCTGTGTTGTAGATTCTATGGATTTTGATAAACTCACAATGTTATGTATCCACCTTTACACAAGGCTACTTCAAAGTTCATGGAAAGATTTGTGTCATCTTTCAATTCTGTTTTTCCATGAACTTTTTGAAGTACCCCCGTAATACCACGCAGAACAGTTTTGCTGCTCTAAAAGTGCCCTGCGCTCTGCCTGTTCATTCCTTCCTCCTTTCCCCTAAACCCCTGGCAACCACGGATTTTTTCACTGTGTCCATAGTTTTACCTTTTCTGGAAAATAGCATAGTTGCAATTACACAGCATGTAGCCTTTTCAAGCTGGCTTTTTTCACTTAGCAATATGCATTTAGTGTTCCTCCTGGCTTGCTAGTTCATTTCTTTTTACCATTGAATGGTATTTCATGGTATGGATGTACCACAATTTATTAGGTGTAAATTTTTTTTAAAAATTATTGAAGCATAATTAGTTATACATATTTTGGAGGTACAGCATTAACTACCATCACCCGTGTACAACAGTGATGATCCAATTGATACTATTAGCATATTCATTATTACAAGTTGTCATTATTCTTTGTGCTTGTTGCTCAATATCTTCCCAACACCCCCCCCCCCTCGTAAACATTTGTTCTTTCCTAAAAGTTCAATGTATTTTTCTGGTCTTGTACTTTGTTTTCCTTCCTTCCTTCCTTCCTTCCTTCCTTCCTTCCTTCCTTCCTTCCTTCCTTCCTCCCTCCCTTCCTCCCTCCCTCCCTCCCTTTCTTTCTCTCTCTCTTTCTTTTCTCTCTCTCTCTTTCTTTCTTCTCTCTCTCTCTCTTTCTTTCTTCTCTCTCTCTTTTTCTTTCTTAGCACCTACTTATGAGTGAGGACATGATGTATTTCTCTTTCTGTGCCTGGCTTATTTCACTTAACATAATTTTCTCCAACCTCATCCATGTTGCTGCAAATAGCAAAATTGCATTTTTTTTTTTTTATGGCTGAGTAGTATTCCATTGTGTACATATACCGAGTTTTCCTTATCCAGTCATCCGTTGATGAACATTTAGGTTGGTTCTGTATTTTGGCTATTGTAAATAGACCTGCAATGAACGTGGGCATCCCTTTGACATGATGATTTCCATTCCTTTGGGTATATACCAAGAAGTGGGGTTGCTGGGTCATAGGGTAGTTCTATCTGTAGTTGTCTGAGAAACTTCTATACTGTTTTCCAGAATGGCTGCACTAATATACAGTCCCACCAACAGTGTAGGAGGGTTCCCCTTTCTCTACATCCTCACCAGCACTTGTTATTCTCTGTCTCTTTAATAATGGCCAGTCTAACTGGGGTGAGATAATGTCTCAGTATGGTTTTGATTTACATTTCCCTGATGATTAATGAATTTGAGCATTTTTTTCATGTACCTGTTGGCCATTTGTATGTCTTCCTTTGAAAAATGTCTACTCAGCTCCTTCTCCTAGTTTTTAATTGGATTATTTCGTGGTTTTTTTACTGAAAGAAATTAAAGAGGACAGAAAAAGATGGAAAGACATTCTATGCACTTAGATCAGAAGAATTAACATTGTGGAAATGTCCATACTACCCAAAGCAATGTACAGATTCAATGCAATCCCCCTCAAAATACCAATGACATTTTTCTCAGAAATAGAAATAAACAATTCTAACACTCATATAGAAAAAAACAAAAGGCCCCTGTTGGGAAAATAGAATAGTTTGGTCAGGGCCCTCACCTCGGGTCCAGTTGGGGTGGTTCAGCATCCTTTGTAAGCAAATTGTGTGTATGTGTGCGTGTGGAGTTAGTGCGCAGTGCGCCAATGTGTCTTTTTAGTTTTGTTGCTATTCTTGTGTTCTTGAGAGAGGAAGAAAGACAGAGAGAGAAAGAGAGAGAGTTTTGGTGAAGCAGGCAGGTAGGCGTTGGCCTCGGGCGTCCACCTCATGCAGCCATGCTTTCCAACTTGTGGCTCCAAGGACCTTTTTGACCGGTTACCTAGCTCATAGACCTGTATGTAAGGGGTCTGGTGACCCAGCCTGGTGTGTGTGAAGGGTTTGTGACCCAGTCTGTGAATGGGCTTAAGGGGTCTGTGAGCTTCAGACCCAGCCTTAGCTTGACAATCGGCCCAGTTGGTGCAGGATTACCAGCAGGTAAAAGAGCCCGACAACTGGCTTGGTCGCTTAGCTTTACAATTGGCATCAGGAACAGGATTAAGAGCTAGACAATCGGTGCTGTGAGTATTCCAGGCCTTAGCCTACTCAGACAATTGGTGTAGTTGGCTGGATTCTGAGCAGGTACAGGAGCCAAAAGCCCTTGGAAGAAGGAGGAAATGTGGCTTTCTTTGAGCATGTGGTGCCTGGTGGCCACTGCTGATGGGAGACTGGCTATTGCTCATTACGCTGCAAACCGATCGAGATTTGTGGCAGAAAGCAGAGTTGTTGGAAGCATGGATAAATGTCCTGGAAGACGATGTGCAGCAATTGGCCACTCCTGCCTCTCACACCAGGGAAGACAACCAACCCAGTGGTGAGTTGGGGAAAACCGTGTGTCTCTAGGCATGACCTGTTGTGCATGAGAAACTGAGATATTAAAGCAGCAGAAACAGGGAGAGCCCCTGGCAGCTGCAACTGTGAGACCTAGGGGTGGATAGTATAATGTGCTCTAGAGACTATGTAGTAAATGCATGTTGCATTTGTCCAAAGGCAGAGGGCTTGGAGGGTGCCACTTAAACCCGATGGCTGTCTGGGTGCCGTAAAATCCGAGAAAAGAGTGCCACATGCAGATGAGCAGATGACCCAAGGATGGGTTCCACTGCAGAAATTCAAGTATGTTTTCATCTGGTGAAAAGGTGGAAAAGTTAGTCTCCATTACTATGTGCCTGTCTCTGAGGCAGCAGCTGCAGAATGGCTGCAGATGTGCCCAGGGGCAGGGCAGCCACTCCTTGATGGACTGGGCAAATGCAGCTGTTTGAGCTGTGGGCAAATGCTGCAAAGAACTGCCTGAGACTGAGTGAATAGCCGGTATAAGCTGAGCTGATTGAGGTAATTCAAAAGCCAGAATGTAAAAATGGAGAGCAGAGAAAAAACACAAAGGTGAATCAGATAAACTGTTTGCTAAAGACATTATCTTGGAGGTGAGGCAGCCAGAGGCTAAAAAGCCAGGACAATGGGAAAAAATGTCCTAACATCATTTGAGAAGTCTGGATGGGTGCCCCACCCATCACAGACCCTGAGAGCATTTGAGAAGTTTGGGAGAGTGCCCCTTCCATCCTAGGAGAACTGAGTTTGTCCTGGAGGGCAGACTTGCGGTGTCATTGCCCTCAGCAAACTGCTCCCTGCCTACCAGCTGCTCTGGCTGGAGCAATCCTGCCTCAGCACCTCTGAAGAAAAAGAGCCGAAAACCTTGGTGGCATTCACATTGTGTTAAGTTTGCAGGCCAGGAGCACATGAGAGCAGTGGAGGCATGGCAGCTTCCACCTAGATTTCTGAAGAAGTATGGAAAAGCCTGGGAACTCAGGTGGAGATCTGCTGCAGGGGTGCAGCTGCTGCAGGGATCATCTATGGAGCAGTGTGGAGCAGAAAATTGGGGTTGGAGCCCCACAGAGAGCCCCCACTGAAGAGATGTCTAGCGGACCCAGGATGGCAGGACTGCCACCAGGAGCCGAGAACTGTGGGGCTGATGGCAACCTGCAGTACTGGCCTGGAAAAGCTGCAGGCACCAGGCAGCTGAATGGTCTGCACCTGGCGGAGCTGTAGGAGCAAGGCTGCCCAATGCTTTAGGGGTCCAGGTGCCCCAGTGTGCTTAACATTTGCCCTGTTTGGGTTTTGGATTTGTTTGGGGACTGTTTTCTATTCCTCCCTTCTGGAATAAGGATGTGTACCCAGTGTCTGTTCCACTGTATCTTGGAAGTAGATAAACTTGTTTTTGACTCTTTACAGTTCCACAGCTGGGAGGAGTTTTGCTTTTGGTCTCAGATGAGACTTTGGACTTTGGACTTTTGAGTTGGTGCTGCAACAAGCTAGGACTTTTGGGACTGGGATGCAAGGTGTACTATGTAAATGTGAGGGTCATCTATCCTAGCTAACGGAATATCCAGGAAGGTTCTGAACATGTAGATTGTACGGCAAGGACTCTGAAGGGGTGGATTGTTGGGAAAATAGAACAGTTCGGTCAGGGCCCTCACCTCAGGTCCAGTTGGGTGTTGTTCAGCATCCTTTGTAAGCAAATTGTGTGTGTGTGTGTGTGTGTTATGGCCAACGTCTGATGGGTAAAAGAAATTTGCCCACGAGAACCGGGTCATAGGAAAGGGGAAAAAAGTTTATTTCTGGCAGCCAGGGCTATGCAGGCCAATCGAGAAGCGCAGCCCCGAGTTGAAACCTTTTTTTGCACCTGACACAATCTAGCCAATGCAAGCAAGCCAGCGATACATAAGCTAATTTTGTGGGTAGCCCTGTAGCCCCTCCCCACCCTAGATTCCCCATAGGGACTTTCCAGGCTAAAATGGCAGAGCCGCCTAAAATGGCATTGGCCGTGCTACTCTGTTTATTCCCCCACTTATTTTAGCAAGCGATTTGTATAGAAGCAGAATGTATGTTAAGGTCAGTAGGGGTTGGGGCGTCCCTTAACGTGTGTGTGTGTGTAGTTAGTGCGCAGTGCGCCAATGTACCTTTTTAGTTTTGTTGCTATTCTGTGTTCTTGAGAGAGGAAGAAAGACAGAGAAAGAGTTTTGGTGAAGCAGGCAGGTGGGTGTTGGCCTCAGGCGTCTGCCCTGTACAGCCATGCTTTCCAACCTGTGGCTCCAAGATCTTTTTGGCTAGTTACCTAGCTTATAGACCTGTGTATAAGGGATCTGGTGACCCAGCCTGGTGTGTGAAGGGTTTGTGACCCAGTCTGTGAATGGGCTTGAGGG
>NW_007730723.1:139643-152237 GCF_000696425.1 Galeopterus variegatus
AGCAGTGTTGAATATCAATACCTGAGTGCAATATGTGATGCTCAAATCAGGATAATTAGTACATTCAACCTTACACATTGTGCTCATTTTTTGTAGTCCTTTACCAATTTCTTGCTAATTCCTCCTCTCCCTGCCCCTTTCCCACCTCTGTTGGCCTTAGTTCTTTCTCTTTTTGAAAGTTCAACAAATTATTGGTTTTACTTATTTCTTGCTACATCCTTTGTTCCCATTTTTTTCTCCAAAACATATATTGAGCAGTCATGATGTTCCAAACACAGGGGGTAAAAAAATAAATAAAATATGGCGTCTGCCTTTGTGGATGAGGCTATATGTATAGTCAACATATAACTGAATAATGCACTCTCTGACGGCAGCCCTCATAGGATGCTCTCGGGACATCCACAAGTCTGTTTTTACTGCAGTATGTGTTGAGTGCCTGCTTTGTCCTAGGCACTGTGCTGGACCAGAAACATGAAGATGAAAGAGACACATGATCCTCCTAAAAGAACCTCACTTTCTAGTGTAGGGACAACCTGTGAATGCAATTCAGTGCAGGGAGTGCTACGATAAACACAAGAGGTAACAGAACTATCTGCCACTGTTGAGAGTCCTTGCTTAAAATGTTTTGCTTTGGGCAGAGGAAGTAGAACTCTTCCTATTTTACAGTGAAATCAATTATGGTAGTATATGTGTGTGTGTGTGTGTGTGTGTGTGTGTGTGTGTGTGTGTGTGTGTGTGTATATATATAGTAGTTATTTTAGCTAAAATATTTTCTTCACTTAATCTGAGGCCTGAGATGATAAATTCTTCACTTTCCCGAGGAAAACACAGTGTGCCAGTATTAAATAAAGATCACTCAGCTTCCCAAGGTGGAAGCCAGAAGCCGGCATGCAGAGGTCAGTCTAGCTCAGATGCAAGCAGCCTTGTTAGTAATTTCCTGCTATGAATACTCTTGGTGTCTTATGAATGAATTAGATGTTTGGGGGCAAAAGGAGCCCTGTTTTTTTTTTTTTTTTTTTCCTTTTGAAATAATGAATCAACCATTACTAGTCCTGGTATATTTGGTTGTTTTACATAAGGTTCTGCCTCAGTGGGAACCTTCTCCACTCAGCCAGGGTGATTAGAGAAAGGCCGATGGGGCTCTGGAATGCCTAACCAAGACTTGAATGTGCCTGAGATCTGACATCTCCTCATGGTCTCTTTGCACCAGCAGATGTTCTGCCCCAACAACATAGGCAGACTCCAGGACAAGGCAACAGCAGGCTCAAGAGGATGCCCCGTTCCCCTCCTCCCCGCATCTGCCTGATAAGGAGGTTGACAGGTGGGCATAGGCAGTGGCAGGAAACCACTCACATTGCCCTAACCAAGACTTGAATGTGCCTGAGATCTGACATCTCCTCATGGTCTCTTTGCACCAGCAGATGTTCTGCCCCAACAACATAGGCTGACTCCAGGACAAGGCAACAGTAGGCTCAAGAGGATGCCCCATTCCCCTCCTCCCCCCATCTGCCTGATAAGGAGGTTGACAGGTGGGCATAGGCAGTGGCAGGAAACCACTCACATTGTGTCCCGCCCACTGCATGTTTCTTTGAGGAGTCCCCCGAGGCTGCACCTGCCAGGTCTCCAGCTTGCCTGCACTGTCCAGAACTCTTGATTGCTTCTATAGTGCAGCAGCTAAGAACTTGGACTCTGGATTCAGACAGATCTGGCTTTGAAATCCAGCTCTGCCACTGACTAGCTGTGGGGCTTTGGACACCTTGTTTTATCTCCTTGAGACTTATCTGTAAAATGAGTACAATAATAATACCTATGTATCAGGGTCCCAATAGGAAATAGGGACAAATTATAAAAGTATAGAAGTGGTTTAGAAAACCACAAAAGATAGTGAGGTGCTAGGGCTTAGTGGCAACAGAGCTGTGATTGTCCCTAAGCCAGTAGGTAAAAGGGGAGAGGGGTGGGGAAGGGAATAGGTGCTTAGAAAAGGTCTCTTTGAAAAAAACCATGACCTTATAGTCCAACAGAAATGACCTTACACAGGGAGGGTATCCAACCTTATTTTACTTTCTTTCTCCAATGAGAAGCTGGAAGATATGGGAGCAGGTGGTATAATCTGTACAAAGCCTCCCAGGGCACAGCGAGCAAAGTGGAAAAAGTTGGAAATGGCTGTGGGAGACGCTTAGCACAAGCCAGTTCACAGAGCTGCTGAGCTGATTAAATCATGTGACGACATCAAGGGCTTAGCAGTTTCTGGTGCCATGTACTTAATGAACTTTAGTTATGACTATTGGTATTGCTGTTTTCTAGATCAAATGTAAAGGAGTTGCCAACGTTTTAGTGCCAAGGCCGTGAGGCAGGAGCTTCCTGGAATATCAGAGAGTCATGCATGTGGCCCCTACACAAACCCAGCTAATGACACATTTGTGCTTCTTTGGGGATAGAAAAAAATTGGTTTTGTTTCTCTTGTCCTGAGGAGTGCTCCAAATGCTTCTAATAACCTGTTCCACTTCTTGTACTCGAACCATCTTTTCTTGCCATTTCTGTCAGTTTGTGCACATGCCATAATGAAGAAAATGTGATTTAAGCTACTGCTCGCCAGAGTAATACTTCTCAAAAAAAAAAAAAAAGTTTTTTTTTGGTTATTGGAGGGGCAGGAAATGGGGCCTCAATGTGCCAAGATGCAGCTGTGTGTGTGAAGTAGTGATGTGTGCTGTCAGTTCCACAGAGGGTGACTCTTTTAGAAACAGGTCGACTCCTGACCTCAGTATGAACAGACCTTCCACAGGGTCCTCCTCCTGCCCTTAACTTTCTGTGTGAGCATGAACAAGTCATGTTATCTGATATCTGCAAACTCTCAGGGTTATTCAGAAGATTAAAAATGACAGGAAACAGGTAAGTCTTATTGCATGAAGAAAGTGGCCTGCTCTCCTGCTGCTACCTCTATTTTCTGGATTGGCAGCCTGTCTGGACTGCAAGGGGAACAAAGGGCTGGGAAGAACACGATGGGAGGAAGACTCTTCTGATCAAGAACTACGTAGTCCTCAAGGCAAGGGATGTGGAAGACACTGGCTGGATGGAGAAGGCCAGGGGCACACAGAGTTAAAAGGCTTCACTGGACAGTCGCATGGCAAAGGGGACAGGACACCCTGGAGTTCATTTGTCGAGGTGGTTTCTCCCCCAGTTCCACCTTTTGTTGACAGTGTGAACTTGGAGGAAGAGCCTGGGTCTCCTCTGTGAGCCTCAGTTTCCTCATTTGTTAAGGGGAGACAAGAATGTCTTTCTCGCAGGGTTATTTAAAGTAAATAAAAGGAAATTGTATCTTCAAAAGACCGGTGGGTGTCCAACAAATGGTTCTCTCTCTTAAAATCACTTTTATTTTATTTTACTTTATTTTAAAACCACCCACAAATGCACCAATAATAGGGAGCCAGGGATAGTTTACAGAATTCCCCTAATTTGCTAACCCAACACCAACAGAAAATAGAAATATTTCTCAATTCTTCCTTACTCAAGTGCCACGGATGCACACGTCTTGTCTGAAAATGACCTGCACCTTCCCATCTCCTTGTGTTTGCTCCCCCGATCCTCTCTCCAAAAAGCTGCCTTCCCACCCACCTTCACCATCACTTCTTCCCTCCTGTTTCCCCTCTGTCTATCCTTATGTAGAGCTGTCTTCACACCTCTATTAAAGGACTCATCACACTGCAACGCTGTCATCTGCGCACAGGCTCCCATGAGGCTGAGCCCTCTCTGCAAGTAGCATCTGAGATTAAATGCCAGCAGACACTTGCATAGAGCTTCCAGGTGCCAGACACTGTGTCGCTACGGTTCCCATACACTATCTCATTGTATCCTCACATCTGCATTGCTATACCCACTTATGAATGAGGAAACCGAGGCACCAATAGTTTTAGCTTTGTGCCTATGGTCTCCAATTTGTAGGTTGCAGAGCCAGGATTTCGACCAGGTCTGACTTGAGCATCTGCGTTCTTCCTCTACTCCAGCCGTGTTGGTGTTATTAGCTCTGAGTGTGATACCTGCCCCTTAGTACATGTTCAGGAAGTGCTTATTGAATTAACTGGAACAAACACCCAAAGTGATACTTAGAAAGCTTTAACTTTCTGGACTAGAAACCCTTATTTGAAAGAAATGGTCATGTAATGAATTTGATGAGGTGTAGGAGAAAGCCAAATGTAACACTTTAAAGTCATTCTGCTGTGATATATGAAACAATTTATGTAAGATCTTTTTTTACATGCAGCAAATTACCTAACATAGTGTAAACACACACAGTCACCACACACCACACACACTCCACTTTTACTGTCTGTTCCCTTTCCTAGGTAGGGATATGCTGGGATCGCTTAGGGAGTAAGATTCCAACGCATTTCTGTGTGCTGATACAGGGAAATTCCAATAACTCCCATTGAGAACGTTACCTTGGGTGGGAAGGCTGCACAGAGGAGTAAGATAAATGTTGTCTCCATTGGAGTTTAACCCCAAGGTCACTAGAAGGCTAGAGCAGAACCAGGAAAGAAATGTTGACCCTGGAACCAGCTGGGCCTTGGGGCAAGCGCACATCTCTGTACTGGCCTTCCCTTCACATCTAGCTGAACTGCAAGCGGTGACAGTCAGTACCAGCCCTTAGCAACCCAGCCATGCCCCTCCCTGCAGGAAGGGAACGATCCTCCTGCCAGGCAGGAAAGCAACTCCCTGTCTACACCCCTGCCTCCTTGCCCACACGGCCGGCTCCCCCACTCACACAAAAGAGTCTTTGAGAACCTGGTTACCTAGAGTTGACCTTCTCAACACGCCTTTTTTTTTTTTTTTTTTTTTTAAGCTCCACAGCTAAAATACCAGATCCTGCTGTTGCTAAGATTAAGGATTTTCTCTCCCCTTTCCTCCCTCAGCTCAGTTTCCGTTGACTGGGAGAAACCGAGATGGATTAGTGTTCCCTTGCCAAACGGAGAGAGGGTGCTTGAGTGTCTGGGGCTTTCAGTGGGATTAGGCTTTATTCAGGCTTGTGCTAATAGTCCTTAGTTACTCCTAAGGCTCTCACAAAAGTCACACGCATTTGTATCAGTAACTAAGGCCTACCGAAACCACTCAGCCCTAAGTGCACACAGGAGAACCATGGAGCTGGAGTAAAAGGTAAATTAACATGAATATTTATACACTGTACATACCACATGCCATGATTCATTCAGCTTGTTTTCATTTTATGCATTTTCTTCCCATTTGCAGTTTTTATTTATCACCAAGTTAAGGCTGTTAGCAAAATAATGCATTGGGGTGGTTTTCTTCTACCTCCCCCTTGTTTTTAATTTCACACTTTCTAATCTGTCTCTGGGAAAATGTGCCAATATAGCAGCAAAATTGGTCACCACTGCTAGATCCCATGAGATTGGCAGAGTATTGTACTTGCCAGGCCTTTACCTGTGATCACAGTGGTGTGTGAGCCCTGTGGCTACTGATCTGTGGCAGCTCACATCAGCCACCATTTAGCGACAGGAATCACCCATTTCTCTGCTCTTCAAGCTGGGAATGCAGGTAGCAACATTTCTGGGGTGTTTACTGGGTGCCCATGGTCTGAAGCTAGAGACCTGGGTTTATTGCCCAGCACCACTACTTACTAGCTCTGTGATGCTGGGCAAATGGCTTCCACATTGAGCCTCCACTTCCTCTTATGTATAGGGAGCATATTAATGGAACCTTCTTAATAGAGGTAGGTGCATGCATAAAATGTCTGCAAGCACTCAGCTTGACACATGACAAGCTTGAACAAGTGTTAGCTCTAATTTTAACCTGTGATCCTAACAGTAGCTCTGGAGGCTGGTGAGGATCTACCTGCCCCAAGGAGGTCAACTCCCCATCCTAATGCACACACCTAGCACATTTGGGAACTAGCTGTCTAATACAAGTGTGTTTCATTCCAGAGCCTATGTTCTATTCGTGATGAAACGCACCTCAGTATCTCTTCTACTTTTTACTACAGAATTAGTAAGTAAATAGAGCTGCAATGAACATGGGCATCCCTTTGACATGATGATTTCCATTCCTTTGGGTATATACCCAGAAGTGGGATTGCTGGATCATATGGTAGTTCTCACTGCAGTTGTTGAGAAACCTCCATACCATTTTCCATAATGGCTGCACTAATTTACAGTCCTGCCAACAGTGTAGGATGGTTCCCCTTTCTTTGCACCCTCGACAGCATTTGTTATTCTCTTTTTGATAATGGCCAGTCTAACTGGGGTGAGATGATATTTCAATGTGGTTTTGATTTGCATTTCCCTGATGCTGAGTGATGTTGAGCATTTTTTCATGTACCTGTTTGGCCATTTGTATGTCTTCCTTGAGAAATGCCTATTCAGCTCCTTTGCCTACTTTTTTTAATTGGGTTACTTGCTTTTTGCTTTTAAGTTGTTTGAGTTCCTTGTATATTCTGGATATTAATCTCTTGTCAGATGCATAGTTTGCAAATATTTTCTCCTTTTCTGTAGGTTGTCTTCTTGCTCTGTTAATTATTTTGTTTGTTTGCTTTCTGTGCAAAAGCTATTTAGTTTGCTATAATTCCATTTGTTTATTTATTTTTTTTTGGGGGGGGGCAGTTTTTAACCATGTTATTCCAAAGATTTATTCACAGACAAGAAGAAGACTAAATTTTCTTCCTACTGTAAGATTCTATTGTTATAATGTATCTGATTCTTATAGATTTGCAGAAGGCTTTTCCACCTCTGTTTTCTTTCACTCATTATTCATATGCAGTTCATCAGCTGACCAACAAGTAGCGATTGTGCTCCTGTTATATGGCACTAGGTACTAAGTACGCAACAGGAAACAAGTCTTGCTCTCAATGATCTTCTAGTCTCTTGGGGGTAAATGGAGAAGAAAACAGACATCTGTAACAGAGCATGGTAAGGTCTCTAAAGGAATCAGAGGAGAAATAGCTAGCCTTGTCTAGAGGTGAGAGAAGGAAGGCTTTCTGAAGGAAGGAACTTCTAGGATGGGACCTCGCTGGAGCTTGCTAGCTGAATAACAAATAGTGAAAGAAGCCTAGCAGGCAAGGCATTAGCAGGAGCAAAAGCCTGGGAGTCTGGGAGGACAAGGCAGAGACGGGGAGCTGTTAGAAGTTCTGTTTGCGTATCCACTCATCCGATGATGGACATTTGGGTTGATTCCAGCTCTTGGCTATTGTGAAGAGTGCTGCAATGAACATTGGGAAACAGGTATACCTTCGACTTGATGATTTCCATTCCTTTGGGTAGATTCCCAGTAGTGGGATAGCTGGATCATAAAGATCATTTTATAGCACAAGTCTGTCACTTACATTTCTGTTTACTTATTTACATTTACAGCTCCTCCAAGGAAGGGTTTTAGTAAGATATTCACAGCAGGAGTGGTTTTGTTACTTGGTGGATTCACATTGCATTCTGGTCAGCTACTATAAATAAGCATTGCATGTTGGCCAGCTACAGCAAGCCAATTGCTGGAAAATTATCTTTAACCCTTTGAAAATGATTAGTACAAATAAAAATTTATTACAAATATTTTTGATGATTTTATTCTCAGAAAACTCTTGCTAAACATAGAACTATTTTTGTAATAAAATTTTACTTTGGAACAATTTTAGATTTATGTAAAAGTTGCAAAAACAGTACAAAGAATTCCAAAAAAAACCCTGGGGGGGGTGGGGAAGAAGATATAACAACTATACTTTTATGAAGTTGTTACAACAAGCAAACGGAAAGGACATTCTTGGGGGGGAGGGGAGAGAGGGAGGAGGGAGGGAGGTGTCGGTGACGGGCCATAATAATCATATTGGGCCATAATAATCATATACATTGTATATTGACAAAATAAAAATTTAACGAAAAAAAAAAAAAGAAGTTCTGTTTGGCTGGAGAAGAGGGTATGGAGTTAAAGGTAGAGTCGAAAAGAGATGAGACTGGAGAAAGAAATCATGGTACATGGCAAAAAGAGCCACTGACTCTTGTCCTCTCATCAACAGAGGAAGTCTGCTTTTCATCTCATCCCTTGAATCTAAGTTGGCTATGGGACTTGCTTTGGCCAATGAGAAATGGGCAAATACGATGCAAGAAGAGGCTAGAAAAATGCCGGCACACAGAGCTTTATGCTACTCTTGGAACCTGAAACTGACATCTATGTAAGTCCAGGGTAGCCTGCTGAATGGTGAGAGACACTTGCCTTGGTTTCTTGGTCACCCCAGCATGTAATCAGCTATCTCCAGAAGCAGAGTTGCCTAGCTGACCTACAGTTGACCATGGAGGCAGGGTGAGCTCTCTGAGCCCAGCCCAAATTGCTGATCCACAGAATCACGAGCTAAATAAATGGATGTTGTTTTCTTGTTTTAATCCACTAAGTTTTTAGCATGTGCATGTGTTATTTTTTGCAGTAAAAGCTAATTGATATGGCAGTCGTAGAGATTTATTAATCATGTTAAGAAATTTGGACTTTAATCCGAGGGTGTGCTGGATACTTCAAAGGGTTTAAGCAATGGAAGTGGAGTATTAGCTTCATGTTTCAGCAATATCTTGAAAATTGTAAATCAGTATGCAAATAGGGTTGATGAGTAAAAATAGAACATGCTCCTTGCCTGGAGATGCGTGGGACACAATCGCAATTTCAAGGCAACCGTCAAATCAAACCCCCAGAAAACAGCCAGTCATGGCATGGTTTTACCAATGGCACCTCCGGCTAAACAAAAATTCTCTCCCAAGCACCTTGCTACTGATATCTAGCACTGGGCCTGGAAGAAGAGCTGACCAAAGCAGGGTGGCCTAGGGGGGTTCCAAATGTGCCAAAGCCATAGAACAGTTGCTTCTCTTAGAGGTGATGTGGAGCAGCAGTTCTTCAGGTTAATTTCATCCCTGCATCAAAGACCTGGGTCATGGGGTATCAGAAAAGCCTTTTAGAAGATTACCATAAGCAGATAATCAGAGAAATGCCAAAGATTAGTGTATTCATTCTTTATTGCATTATTTATAAAGTGAAAAACAACATTATTGAAGTCCAACAACAGGAAAATGATGATATAAATTACTATACAGCTATATGGTTGAAAACATGCAAATGTTAAAATAATGTTTTCTAAGATTATGACACTTGAAAAAGTTCACAATATAACAAAATATATATAGAGAGTGTACAACAGACAATTTTCCACCCATACCCATTCTCAGTTTTTACCTTTAATCATAGAACTCCTGATTTTTGGCTGGACACATGGCCACCCAGCTAGAATCCTCATTTTTCAGCCTCTCTGGCTGCTGGGATGCAACCATGCAACTGAGTCCTGGACCATGGAATGTGACCAGGAGAGACATGTGCTATTTCCATATTGTCGCCAAGTATTTGTGGACCTGTTCACATGTTCCTTTTGCCTGTTCTCTTTCTCGAGGGTTGAGTTGCAGATGTGATGACCGGAGCTAAAGGACACACCTTAGACCCAGAGCCTGTCTAAAGAGTATGTGTCTCCTGTGTTGATGAAACCCCTACCCAGAGGGAATGCCTCACCAAAGCACAGGTGATCCATGAGCTGTTGTGTGTTGAAGGGACACTCATTTGAAAGTTGCCACTCAGGCACTATGGTGGGCTACAGGGACAGTCACGGCAAGCCCAGATGTCACAATCAGCCGGGTACCTTGTCTCTTCAAGTAACTCTGGTATCATGCGGACTGGAAGAGTGTGAGGAGCTGAAGGAAGAAGGACTGTCCTAGGAGTGCAGGTGCATATGTATAAAGTGTGGATCAGCCTGGTCTGTTGGTTTTTGGGTCTTTTCTCCTTTTGCCTATTTCTGCTGAGTCTGGATTCTGCTCCATTTCTGCTATGGGTTGAATTCTGCCTCCCCCATCCCAATTTTTATGTTGAAATCCTAACCCCCAGTAGTTCAGAATGTGAATTCATTTGCAAAAAGATCTTTGCAGATGTAATCAAGTTAAGATGAGGTCTGATTAGGGTGGGCTGTAATTCAATAGGGTTGATGTCCTTATAAGAAGACACACAGACACACAGAGAAGATGGCCACATGAAAATAGAGGCAGAGACTGAAGTGCTGCAGCTGCAAACCAAGGAAACCCATGGATTGCTGGAGCCACCAGAAGGTAGGAAGATGCAAGGAAAGATCCCCAACAGGAGCCTTCACAAAGAGCACAGCCCCGCTGATACCTCGATTCTGGACATCTAGCCTCCACAACTCTGAGATAATAAATATCTGTTTCTTTAAGCCACCCGGTTTGTGGCACTTTGTTACAGGAAGCCTAGGAAACTAATATCCTCTCCCAGGGCAGCCTAAGTCTCTGCAGAAATAATCAAAGCAGGCAGAGCTGTCCAAGAAGCAGGGCACCTCTGACTCCTTACACAGGACCCTGGGGCAGTGGGCAGTTGGCCAGGCTGGGGCTCTGACTTATAGAATCCCCTTAGCAATAAAGTCAGAATGGGCCAAGCAAGAAAAAATGCAGAATTTATCATATAACACTGACTCCTACCAGGGTAATGAGGAAAATAAACACATTAGTGGTAGCTGGAAGACCTTCCTGCATGGCCAAGCCTAAGCCCACGAGGCATATTCTGTATCTTCTCTTTCAAGGTATGATTCTTTTTCTGGGACAAATCTCCTCCCAAATTTGTAGTAAGACCTCTTGATGAGGTGAAACTAACCAGACAAACATGAACATCAGCACCAATAAAATCACTAGTTACTTCATTTGTTTTTCTCGTTCATATATCATTGCCATAAAGTGAGGGTCCTACTGCCGGTGCAACCAGTAACAGAGAAGAAGCAGTGTAGCTTCAATTGATTCCTGTTGTGTTCTTGGCTACCTTCTTGTTTGTGATTAAAAGAATACAAATCATTCTATAGTTCTGCCTTTTTTTCACCTCGTTCTGCTTTTCTCTTTGCCCAACATCTCCTACCTTATCATCAAGTTCAACCTGACCCACAGAGTTTCTACTGAATTTGCTAATTTCTCTCTTTCATTTCTTCTAGCTGAATGTGATGATATTTAGACTTCTCTTGTTCAATAGCCTCTCCCTCTGAACAGCATTCCCACCCATGGCTTCCATGACTGTGTCCCCAGTTCCTGACCCCCAGTCATGTGACCTATGCGGCATGTCCTGAGTTTGAATCACAGCTCAGCTGTGAACTAGCTCCACAAACATGTGGCCAGTTCTTCAATAGTTCCAGGCAGCAGGTTGCTCACCTGTAAAATGAGATGTTCTGTTTTATGAAAGTGAGGGAAGATAATGTGTGTGAAGCCTGATGCACATAAGCTTTGTGTTAGTTGTCTAATGCTGCATAACTTAGTGGCTTAGAGCAGCAATAACCACCATGTATTATCGTCATAGCTTCTGTGGCCCAGGAAGTAAGGAGCAGGTTGGCTGGGCTGTTCTGGCTTGGCACTTCTCATGAGGTGGAAATAAGATATTGGCTGGCCCTGCAG
This sequence comes from Galeopterus variegatus, assembly GCF_000696425.1. Lineage (NCBI taxonomy): Eukaryota > Metazoa > Chordata > Mammalia > Dermoptera > Cynocephalidae > Galeopterus > Galeopterus variegatus. The sequence goes on from NW_007730723.1 coordinate 151,103, forward strand.
TCATCTGAAGTCTTGACAGCGGCTAAAGAATCCATTTGAAGGTAGCCCTCTCACGTGGTCCATGCGTGTTGGTGCTGGCTGTTAATGGGAAACCTCAGTTCCTCTCCATGTGGGACAATCCACAGGGCTGCTTGAGTGTCCTCATGGCATGGTGGCTGTCTTCTCCCAGACAGAGCAATAAGAGAGAGAGGGTGAGACAGAGAGAGAGAGAGAGAAAGAGAAACAGGCACAAAGTAAGTCTTTTTTATGACCTAACTTCTGAAGTCACATGACATCACCTCCACAGCATTTTTTTTTTGAAAGTGAGTCACTAAGTCACTAAGACCAACCCACATTCAAGATAAAATATTTGTATATATTTATATATAATAGTTGTGTATATGTATATATCTGTACATTACATATATGTAAAATCTCTATAAATATTTGTATATACATAGAAAATATATCTATCATCTATCTATAAATATCTGTGTGTTTATATATATATATATATATACAAGCACATAAATAAGTATAATTATATTTATATAAAATATACAAAAATATAAATAAATAAATAAATATATCTGTGGTAAAAAGAGGAATTTCTAGAATTTACCTCATCTTGCTCTGGCATCCCCTGAACCACTGATGCTTAGGGATGGGGTGAATGGCCGAACTAAAATTTGGTGACTGAAAAGATCCATCTCCTTCTTTTGAAACAGTCTTTTCCATCTCTTTTAGGTAAATAAGCCACTGATTTACAGCTCAAACTTTCTTCAGGCCTGATGTTTTCCCTCTTAAGAAGTCTCTCTTTTCCTTTCTTCCTGGAAGGACACACTCACCTTGGCTGGACCTGTTTCAACAACCATGTCCTGCACACAAATCTCTCCATGTTAGTCTTAGCTTGTCCCCGAGCTTGCTTCTTTGACTTCTAGATTGAAGTCATCCTTCACTGTCAAGTAATGATGGAAATTCAAAATACATTTTTTCCCTAGAATTTAGATTTCTAGGCTAATTGCCAATGGTTTATTCCTCCAACAATGTAACTGATAGCTATTAAAATTTTTGAGAAAGTAATACTTTTACCAAATAAATAACTAAATAAAACAAAACTATATATATATATATATATATATATATATATATATAT
>NW_007730723.1:152438-155034 GCF_000696425.1 Galeopterus variegatus
TGGAAAATTGACATATTTTGGTAAGTAGTTCTGTGGATTTTAAAACATGGATGATTTGTGTGATTACCTCTACAATCAGGATATAAAATAATTACAGCACTCTAAACAACTTGTGATACCACTTTTAAGTCACACCCCCACTCCCACCCCATCCCAAACCCCGGCAACCACTGATTTACTCTCTATCTTGTCACTTCAAGAATGTTATATAAAATGGAGTCTTTTGAGATTGGCTTTTCTTTTCTTTTTTTTTCACTCAGCATAATTCCCTCGAGATCTATTCAAGTTATTGCATGTCTCAAAAATTCTTTTCCTTTTTAATGTTGTGTAGTATTCCATTGTACAGATATACCAGAGTTTGTTTATTTACTTGCCAACTGAAGAACATTTAGGTTGTTTCCAATTCTTGACAATTAGGAATAGACCTACTGTAAACATTCATCTGCAGATTTTTGTGTGAATACAAGCTTTCACTTCTCAAGGGAAGATGCCCAAGAATACAATTGCTGAGTCTTGATATATGAATGTTTAAGTTTATAAAAAAACTGCCAGGCTGTTTTCCAGAATGGCTACATCATTTTTTCATTCCCACCAGCAACATACAAAAGAGTTCCAGTTGCTCCGCATCCTCACTGGCACTTAGTACTGATGTAGTCCCCCCTTATCTGAGCTTTCACTTTCTGTGGTTTCTGTTACCCATGTAGTACAGTACAATAAGATATTTTGAGAGAGACGCTACACTTATGTAATTTTTATCACAGTCTGTTGTTATAACTATTCCATTTTATCATTAGTTACATTCTTAATCTCCTATTGTGCGTAATTTATGGGTGAAACTTTATCGTAGGTATGCATATATAGTGTATATGGGGTTTGGTATCATTGTAGGTTTCAGGCATCCACTAGGGGTCTTCAAACATGTTTCCCACAGATAAGGGGGGACTATTGTACTAGCATTTTTTATTTTAACTGTTCTAATATGTATGCCGTGTCATCTTAGGATTTTAATTTGCATTTCTCCCATGGCTAATTGTGTTGACCATCTTTTGATGTGCATATTTGCCATTTCTGTGTCTTCTTTGAGGAAGTGTCTATTCTTTTTGCCCATTTTTAAATTGTGCTTTTGTTTTCTTATTATTGAGTTTAGAGAGTTCTTTATATATACATATACAAGTTCTTTGTCAGGTATGTATTTAGAAAATATCTCCTAGTCTGTAGCTTGTGTTTTTAATCTCTTAATGATGTATTTTACAGAGCAAAAGTTTTTAATTTTGGTGAAGTACAGTTTATCATTTTTTTTTCTTTTATGAATCATTCTTTTGGTGGCATTTCCAAGAACTTCAGTTTTTCTAACTTCTGTAATTTCTGATGGGAAATCTGTCTTTCAAATTATTCCCCTATAGATAATGTATCATTTCTCTCTGAATGCTTTTAAGATTTTTTCTTTATTTTTAGTTTTCAACAGTTTGATTATGAAGTGCCTGGGTATCGAATTCTTTGGATTTATTCTGTGTTTTGCTTAGTTTCTTGAATTTGAAGGTTTAATTTTTTGCCAATCTGGAAAGTTTTTAGCCACTATTTATTGAAATATTTTTTCAGCACCATACTATTTTCTTCTTTCCTGGGACTCCAGTGACCTGATTTTTAGATTTTTTTATTGCCCCACAGGCCCCTGAAACTTTGTTAATTTTTGCTCATTATTTTTTCTTTGTTGTTTAGATTGAATAATTTGTATTGATATATCTTTAGGTTCACTGGCCATTTTCTCTGTCATCCAAAATTTGCTATTGAGCTCAACCAGTAAGTTTATTTATTTTTTGATTATTATATATTTTTTATCTCTAAAATTTCCATTTGATTTATCTTTATATCTTTTATCTCTTTGCTGAGATTTTCTATTTTCCCAGTTGTTTCAAGAATATTTGCTGTCGCTTGTTGTAGCATTTGTATAGTAGCTTATTTAAAGTCTTTGTCAGAATATTATAATATCTATGTGTATTAGTTTGCTAGGTTGCCATAACAAAATACCACAGACTGGGTGGCTTAAAAAACAGAAATTTACTCTGCACAATACTGTAGGCTAGAAGTCCAAGATCAAAGTGTTGGAAGGTTTGGTGTCTACTGGGACCTCTCTCCTTGGTTTGCATGGCCATATTCACCCTGTGTCCTTACATGATTTTTTCTCTGTGGGTATATCCCTGGTGTTTCTTCTTGTGTGTCCTAATCTCTTCTTTTTAAAAGAATACCAGCCATATTAGATTAGGGCTTACTCTAATGGACTCATTTTAACTTAATTACCTTTTTAAAGGCTCTATCTCCAAATATGGTTGCCTTCTGTTCCACTGAGGATCAGGGCTTCAACATACAAATTTTGAAAAGACACGATTCAGCCCGTAACACTATATCATCTAGATGTTACTGTTTGTTGATTATTTTTTCTTATGTAGGTTGAGATTTTTCAGGTTCTTCATATGCTAAGTAATTTTGAATTGTGTCCCATGCATTTTGATTGTTATAATAAGACTGCTGGCCTTATTCAAATCCTATTGAAAACATAAATATTTTTGCTTCAGCAGGCAATTGACCTTATTAAATT
>NW_007730723.1:156659-157132 GCF_000696425.1 Galeopterus variegatus
AGAGAAGACATGGAGAAGGGAATTCCAGGAAGAAGGGGTAATAAAAGGCCAAGAGACAGGAGGCAAGGCAGGTTTAAGGGAGAGTAAACTGGACTGGAGCAGGGCTATGTTTTAGAAAGATTAACCTGGGTGTGTTATTCAGGTAGAACTGGAAGAGAAATAAAACAGACACAGAAGTGAGGAGACGAGCAAGAAGGTTTTTGTACTCACCCAGACATGAATGGTAACAAGACTAAGGGAGTCACCGAAGGAAAGGAAAAGAGGGGACAGATGAAAGACATATTTTAGAAGAAAGAAAGTCAGGAGGGTTTGAAAATTGGTTAAATGGAGGGTGAGCAAGTGAAAATAGAAAAACTCAAGAATTTTCATTTTAGTTGGTATGGCATATATGAAGACACTGAGAAATAGGAAAGTAAGTTTTAGAGGTGCAATGATAGGTTTGATTTTTTTTTTTTTTTTTTTTTTTTTTTAAA
>NW_007730723.1:158204-159471 GCF_000696425.1 Galeopterus variegatus
ATCCCCTTACCAGTCACGAAAAATAAATAAATAAAAATAAATAAATTATTGTTATATTGATGAGAGTTTACTGTGGTTTTTCATTTGCAAACCTCACACATAGTAAAGAAGCTAGTCTTGGCCTCTTCAAAGTGCAGTGAAAATTTAATGACTCTTCTAGCAAGCAATATGAACATAATATTCTTTTATATTTTTATGAGTGTATCCTCTAAACTTTTTTTAAAGTTGTGGTAGAGTACACCTAACATGAAATTTACCATCTTAACTATTTTTAAGTGTACAGTTCAGTAGGGTTAAGTGTATTCACAATGTTGTATAACCAATCTTTAGAACTTTTTCATCTTTCAAGGCTGGAACTTATACCCTCTGAACAACTACCATTTTCTCCTTCTCTTAGTCCCTGGCAACTACCATTGTATGTTCTTTTTCTGTGAGTTTGACTACTCCAGATCTCTCCTGTAACTGGAATCAATCACATAGTATTCATATTTTTGTGACTGGCTTATTTTACTTAGTATAACTTTGTAGCATGTATCATTAGAATTTCCTTCTCTTTTAGGGCTGAATAATATTCTACTATATGGATATAGCACATTTGTTTATCTATCTGTTGATAAACACTTGGGTTGCTTTCCTTTTGGCTACTGTGAATAATGCTGCTGTGAAAGTGAGTGTACAGATATCTCTTCAAGACCCTGTTTTCAATTCTTTTGGGTAATACCCAGAAGTGGAATTGCTGAATCATATGGTAATGGTATTCAAAAATTTTTAAAGAACCTTCGTAGTGTTTCCTGCAGTGGCTGTACTATTTTGCATCTCCACCAACAGTGCACAAATGATCTGATTTCTACACATCCTTGTCACCCTTGTTATTTATTTATTTATTTAATAGTAGCCATTCTAATGGGTGTGAGGTGATATCTCTTTGTTTATTAATGTCTCCCTAATGATAAATGATGTTGAGTGCTTATTGATTCCTTATCTTCTTTGGAGAAATGTCTATTCAAGTCTTTTCTCCATTTTTGAATTGGATCTTTTTTTTCTGTGTTTGAGTTTTAGGAGTTCTCTATATATTCTCAATATTGACTCCTTATCACGATATGATTTGTGAGTATTTTCTCCCATTCCATAGATTGCCTTTTCACTGTGTTGATTATGTCCTTTGATGCACAAAAGTTTTTAAACTGATATAATCCAGTTTGTCTATTTTTGCTTTTGTTGCCTGTACTTCTGGTGTCATACCCAAGAAATCACTGCCAAATCTAAC
>NW_007730723.1:160773-161955 GCF_000696425.1 Galeopterus variegatus
GTATTAGTGGGCATGGATGCTACATGCTCTGAACAGATTTGCATAAAGAACTGTCCAGCCCAAACCAGTGTTGTCTTCATTGATAAACAAATGCTAGGACATGAATAATACTAGTACCAATCATTTGTTATAGACCTACATTGTGTTAAGTTCATCATGGGTGTTGTCCAATTTAAGCTTACCATGACACTTTGGGATAGATAGTATCTCTATTTTTTTGAATAGCTAAAAGGTCATTAAGAACTCTCTCAAGAATTCCAGTCAAGATGACGGAATAGATGGTCCCCAGCATCACTCTCTTCCACAAATCATCCAATTTACAACTATAAAAATGTAACAACAGCCAAGCTGAGGCCGCTGGAGCTCAGGGGAAGAGGAGGAGAGATCTACGGAGTTCATGAAGGCAGGAGAAACCACGAGAGAAAGAAAAAACAGCTCAGAGCATTTCGGGCCACAGCTGCTTTAAAGCTGGAAGTGCTGAGTGCATGGAGCAGGAGCCAGCAGAAGCTGCAGCTGTGCCCTTCAGATGGAGTTACNATTTCTTTTAAAATCAAGTGGGGAGTGGGTAAGACACCATCTCCCTTTAAGTCACATGCCTTCTTATTTTTATGCACAAATTTATACAAAGTAGCAATTAGAGACCATATGAAGGTTTACATTTTTGAAGTTGTACTTGAACCCCATTCCATCTCTATTCTCTCTGTCCTGTAAACTATTCCTGCAGGACTTCCATCACTGCTGGCATTCACCCACCGTGATATTAGTTAATAACAGCTGAAGGTATTTTCCCTGAGAACTATTTGCAATTTAATAAGGCAATTCTAGAAATCTAATAGAACTATGTGCAACAAAAGGTATGACTATATAATAGTGCCATTTCAAACATATTCACCAAGTCATGTTATTTTATCGACTCTCCTTCATATATTTCTTTTAAGCATGTTTACTGAGCTATCTATGTGCTAGGCACAGTGTTGAACTGAGAACAAAAAAATAAACAAGTTCTTAAGGCATTTATTGTCTAAGTAGTTCTTCAACCAGGAGGCAAAGCACTTCTCTCCATGTGTTTGAAAATATGTGGGACAGTTTTAGTTGTTCCATTGACTTGGGGGACATTATTAGTATTAGTGGGCATGGATGCTACATGCTCTGAACAGATTTGCATAAAGAACTGTCCAGCCC
>NW_007730723.1:162354-163173 GCF_000696425.1 Galeopterus variegatus
AGGAGACTGGTCGGGAATGCAGAATTGCATGGGGTGCAGTTTGATGACAAGATTCAGGCCCAGATCAGAGCTTCTACACAACCTAGATGAACCTGGTCTCTGGAGAACCAGACGTACCAGGTCCACCATTAAACCCTGAGCTGTACAAAAAGTCTTCCCTAGGGAAACAGCAGCAAAGCAGCAATTTAGCTCAACAACACAACTGAAGTACTGGTTCCCACAGGAAGTTCCTCTGTTTTAGAAGGAAGCAAAGGGCAAAAAATTAGTTCTGGCCCAGGCACACCACCAGCACGTTGGGGCCTGCCAGGGGACCTGAGGCTTGGATCAGGGAACTGCCCCCACCCCCCACCCCCCACACAACCAGGCACACCACCAGCGCCAAGGAGCATGCCAAAAACATCACCTCCATATGGGTAGCCTACCACAGCCAATTCAGTCACCATGGCTGCTGTGAAAGTGGCTAGATGTCACAACCACCACACAGATGGTCTGCTAGCCACTGGAGTGCATTGACAGAAGGAGAGTCACCAGCAGAGACCAAAGAAAAGAAGAGGACGTCTCTCTCCACAAAGCCCAATTGAGAGTGACAGAAGAAGCAGCTGCTCTATGATAATATTGGGGACTTGATCACACCACTCAGCATTGGACAGATCATCTAGGCAACAAATCAACAGAGTAACCTTTACTCTTTCAGAAGGAGAAAAGAAATCTAGGGTAATTAGAGGTGGGAGGGGGGACGCAGAGGGGGATAGGGAGAAATTGGACAAGGGGCATAAAGAATAAGTACAATTTGTAACAATATATGTACTAGTAATATTG
>NW_007730723.1:164461-166116 GCF_000696425.1 Galeopterus variegatus
ACAATTTGTAACAATATATGTACTAGTAATATTGATTTGATCAACATATGTCAACATTGAATCCCAAAAATATGTACAATCAATTATGATTCAATAAAAATAAAACACAACACAACAAAAAACCAAAAGGATTTGCTGATGAAGTAGAAGGATGGAAATTGGCAGGGAGAAGGGGAACAGAGTGAAGGAAAGAGAGGAATAAAAACTAACTCCTAAAAAAAAAAGAACTCTCTCAAGATCACACTGCTAGAAAGTGGCAGAACATATATTTTAATCAGTGTGCTAGGTCTGACCCCAGAACCCACAATTCTAACAACTATAATGTATAGCTTTTTGAGCTAAAGATAAAATAGAAACTATAGATCAACTTTGAGCAACTGGAGGGCAAAAACAAGAATGTATCCATCTTTATTCCTTATACCCATGTAGGGGCCAAAGAAATATATTCCCTTCAACCCCCTGAAGGTTCCCTGAAAAATCCTCTGATAAACACGGATTATAATGATTAATATGGAGAAAAGGCATCACAAATTTTATCATATCATAGTTTTATATGACACAGGCACCTTTAGAATGAAGACCCAAAGATAAAGGGAAAATTGTCCGTATTTATGCTTAGGTTCTATGAAGTGGGCACAGCCACGTAGAAATGTGATTGGGTAAGAACAGTCTGATCTAATGCTAATAGACTGAGTGGGGAAACCCAGTGGGGCCTGTCTGTTTATATTCTTCTTGGTCTCTCTGGGCAGCATTCATTCCTCCAGGGTTCGAGGCAGGACCCTTTCTGGAATGAGGGTCTTATGACCTACAGTCAGACAAGGTAGATCAGAGAATTTCTTTATGGAAGATTAGAGTATATCTATGACCCCCCCTTAGGGAAGAGGGATTCTAGTTTCTATGGCTTGCCTCAGGGGAGAATAAAGTTGTGGCAAGAGAGCAGGAGAAAGTCACAGGAAAATTTTCTCCTGAGGCTGCTTCCGAGGTCTTCACTTTACAATATTTCTCTCTAGGCCCCAACAGGATAGGGCTAGGCCTGTGAACCAAACTGACTCCATTATCCCTGCAGAGGATGTTTTGTTACTTTTCCACTCCTCAGTCATGAGACCCCCAGGGCAAATGATAAAATTGCCCTCATAAAATAAACCGAGATTAGAAGGGAACAGATATTCATTGAGTTGCAAACCCCCTTGCCCAAGGCTTGCTTTCTGTAATTGTAAAAATTAAGTTACAGATTGACCTTAAGATCCCATTAGGGCTTCTGCAAGTGCACAAAGCTTCAAGGTGACTGCTACAATGACCCTCCTGGGGTAATGATAATGAACAACACCATCATCTTGGACCTATTGGGTAGGTGCAAGGACCAAAGCCCTAACTGAGCATGTGCAAGCAGGAAGAACAGAATTGACCACCTCCAGAGGAGCAGAATGTTGATACTGGCCCCTTAACCCTTTCCCTATAAAGGGCCCTGAACAGCTCCCCTCAGGGAGCTAGCTTTCCTGTAGCTAACCCCCTTATGCATAAGTTTATCTCCTCGTTTAAAGCAGTGTTGCTTGCTTTACTGCTGGGTGCATTATTCATTTCTATGACTTTGGGTCCCAAGAACCTAATTTGGTAACACAAACATTACAATAATGTCCGTTCTTTAAATTTATTTC
>NW_007730723.1:166619-168426 GCF_000696425.1 Galeopterus variegatus
ACACCATCATCTTGGACCTATTGGGTAGGTGCAAGGACCAAAGCCCTAACTGAGCATGTGCCCATGATGCAAGCAGGAAGAACAGAATTGACCACCTCCAGAGGAGCAGAATGTTGATACTGGCCCCTTAACCCTTTCCCTATAAAGGACCCTGAACAGCTCCCCTCAGGGAGCTAGCTTTCCTGTAGCTAACCCCCTTATGCATAAGTTTATCTCCTCGTTTACTGCTGGGTGCATTATTCATTTCTATGACTTTGGGACCCAAGAACCTAATTTGGTAACACAAACATTACAATAATGTCCGTTCTTTAAATTTATTTCATTTACTCCTTCTAATTTTTACAGGTAAAGAAAACTGAAGTCTAGAAGATTAAGTCCTTCTAGTATGTGGCAGAGCTAAGGTTAGAATCCAGGGAAGGACTGACAATTTGTTAGCAACCGACTGCTCTACCAGCCTGTCTTAGCTTACCCACTTTTCTGGTTACACTAGAGGGTGGCAAACTTTTTCTGTAAAGGGTCAATTAGTTTAGGGTCCATAAAGAGTCAAGTATTTTTTTCTGAAAAGGGTCAAATATTTTAAGCTTTGCAGCCCATATAGTGTCTATCATAACTACTCAACGCTGCCATTTTAGCAACAGACTAGCCATAGAAATTCCTAAATGCATGGTCATGACTGCATTCCAATAAGACTTCATATACAAAAACAAGTGGTGAGCCAGATTTGGCCCGTGGACTATAGTTTCCTGACACTTGATCTATCTCCAGTGATCTATCATCATTTATAACTCAGAATAAGACTGGTGAACATGTAGGACAGTGTTTCCCAAACTAATTTTTCATCAGATTCCTGGGAACTATGTGAAAAATGTAGATTCCTGAGTCCTACTCCTGGAGAGTCTGACTCAGAATGTCTGAGGAAGAGCTTCTGCATTAATGTTTTCGGCCCCTGGCTCTGAGGCACACCCAAATTTGAAGACCATAAGTTTACATCCTCAGTTGCTAACATTGCAAATAAATAATGTTGAATAAATCTGTGCAATTTCAGTGTCTCCCACAATCCTAGCTCCATGCCAGAAACTCTGGTTTACTGAACAGAATGTTCATTTTATCTTGAAACCTCTTATCATTCCACTCTTTTCTCATTTATTCAGATGCAGATACATTTAAGTAAAAATAATCACCATCAAAATACTAATGGGCCGTAAACTAATGTAGGGATATTTATTCAGTTGAATGCAACTACCAGTAAAATCTTGTTTTCTAAATGGTGTGACTGTAATCCAATTTAGGTCTTTTAACCCCTGGTGATTTTTTGTTTCATTTTGCTTTGTAATGGGTGGAAAGCAGGCATAGTGGCTGGGGGCTGGCAAAGCAAGAATTAAGAGGGAGATAGCACCTCTCCTACCACAGGCGATTCTCAGTTGCAATGAGTCACTAAATCTCCACAACCACAGGGTGGCTCTGCAATATTCTGTTGTTAATTGAATTTTTTGCTCAAGTACAATGAGGGCTTATTTTGCATCAACATGATTCTATTATGTGATGATTGTTGATAAATCAGCTAAATTAAAGGTATTTCAACTTCCACATCATTTGCAGGTGCTATGACCAAGGAGCAATAGTGGCCAAGTGGGATTTTCCTAGAAAAGACAGAGAAGATAGTCCCAAACTCACTGAATTGGTATGGATGAGATGATTGGGAAGATCTCCTTACAGAAGCGATCCTATGCCCTCTCTGTTCATCACATCAGAAGGTACAAAATGTTGAAACCTCTTATGACTGCTTAGGTAAACTTTGGTTATTTGG
>NW_007730723.1:169063-171430 GCF_000696425.1 Galeopterus variegatus
ATCAGAAGGTACAAAATGTTGAAACCTCTTATGACTGCTTAGGTAAACTTTGGTTATTTGGTTAAGTTGGGGTCTGCCAGCTTTCTCCACTGTAGTGATCTAAGTTTTCCCTTTGTAATTAATAAACATCTTGTAGGAAGATACTGTGAGACTATGCAAATTAATGACTTGCATTGTTTGAACTGTTTCTGCTCACAACATTTCTGACACCAGATGTGTGGATGTTTTCTACACCAGCAATGAGCTCTTCAACTCTCTGAGCAGCGTGTCCCACAGTTCAATTCAATTCTAACAGTTAACTATGTTGAATTAGTGTTAGATTCCTCAGGTTTAAGGGCTCAGTCTCATGAGACTGCCCTCACTTTAGATGAAATCGTAAGTATTGGGTGCCCAGGGTACCACACTTCTGTCCATTGTGGCTACAAAGTCAGGGGTTCCCCATATCCCCATCCCCTTTATGTTTCATTATTTGCTAGAATGGCTAACAAAACTCAGGAAAACTGTTTACTTAATATTTATTATAAAGGACACAATGCAACTCAGGAACAGCCAAATGGAAGAGATACACAGGGAAAGGTATGGAGAAGGAAGCTCCATGCCCTCTCCAGGTGCCACCCTCCCAGCACCTCAAAGTGTTCACCAATCAGGGAGCTCTTTGAACCCCATTGTTTGGTGGTTTCTATGGAGATTTAATTCTGTGAACATGATTGATTAAATCATTGGCCATTGGTGATTAACTCAACCTCTAGCCCCGCTACTCTCCCTGGAGCACCAGAGGTGAGCCTGAAAGTTCCAATTCTCTAATTACTCGGTTGGTTCCTCTGGCAACCAGACCCCATCCTGAAGCTATCCAGGGGCCCCAGAGTCACCTCATTAGCATAAATTCAGGTGTGGTCGCAAGGAGCTTGATATGAATAACAAAAATGCTCCCATCACTCCTATCACTCAGGAAGTTACAAGGGTTTTAGGAGCTATGTACCAGAAATGAGGGACAAATGCCAAATATATATTTCTTATTATGTCATGGTTGGTTTTGGGGAAATATGGAAACTGGATACATTTAACTATGTGCATGTGAATGGTATATATGAAAGAAATTAATGAATGAAAGTGATTCTACTATTAATTAACCCCCAAAATTCTTGCTTGAAACAGAGGAAAAATGACTCACTTAAAGGCTATTAAAAAATTAGTGAGAGGTCATTAGGCTGAGATGGCTCCAGTGCCTTGGTATGTAAGCAAATCAAAACTCAACTCAGAGGCAATGGTCATACCCTAGGAAAACAAAACTTAAGCTTAACATATCAGAAACTGCCAACTAACCTCTAACTAGGGACTTTTCACTTGACCAGTCACGTATTTTCTTTGCCTTGCTTCCATGAACACCTTATAAAAGTTTTCCCCTCACTCCCTCTGGAAGGAGCCCTGAACTGATTGTTGTCAATCTTGTGCCACCCAATGGATCAATCTCTGTTTGCTCAAATAAACGCATATTTTGAGACTCTGCAAATATTTCATTTCTCATCATACATTTTCCCATTAATTTTAGAATTCATCAATGATTCTTCCCTGCAACAATCATTGCAGGGAAATTTTAATGTGCCTAAGTTGATCTTTTCACAAGGCCAACCAAGAATTTAGTGTTAGAATGTGGGTGATCTCCAGCCCAGACCATTTTCTCATCTCAGATTGCTTTACTCCTTCCTGACCACTCTTAGAATTTATTATCTATTTATAAATTGTGGGCCTTGGATTATGTTTGTGTTATAGAGACATAGTTTATCCATGTATTCCTCTTTTTTAAAAAATTTATGACAATAATTATCTTTGTTCCATAAGTTTCTTTCTTTCTCTCACCCTCTAATGACAGTTCAGTTTTCACTTTCTTGGTTCATGGATTTTCTGGGATACAGAATTGTAAGAGTGAGTTGAGAGACAGGAATGAGAAAATGGGCACAAATGGGAAAGATCCTTGTGTAGTGGGTTAGTTCCTGGGCTCTCCATTGGTAGTCCATCCAGGTAAGGAAGGAGAAGGAAAGAAAAAATGATAAGAATTCTGTCAATAATAAAGAACTAAGATTTGAATAGTAACTCAAATGACCTTAGTATGTTGCTGATCATTTTAGGAGTTTATGCATGTGTGTATGCTATGATTTGAATGTGTCCTCCAAGTTCATGTGTTGGAAACTTGACCTCCAATGCAGTGGTGTAGGAAGGCAGGGCTAAATGGGAGATGTTTGGTTCAGGGGGGCATTGCCTCATGCATTGATTAATGATGTTATTGTGGGAGTGGGCTGGTTATCATGAGAGTGGGTTTTTTATAGAAAGACAAGTTTGGCTTCCTTTTGTCTGTCTGTCTGTCTGTCT
>NW_007730723.1:171511-178899 GCF_000696425.1 Galeopterus variegatus
AGAGTGGGTTTTTTATAGAAAGACAAGTTTGGCTTCCTTTTGTCTGTCTGTCTGTCTGTCTGTCTCTCTCTCTCTTCCTCTTTTGCCTTTCTGCCTTTCACTGAGAGTGGGTTTTTTATAGAAAGACAAGTTTGGCTTCCTTTTGTCTGTCTGTCTGTCTGTCTCTCTCTCTCTTCCTCTTTTGCCTTTCTGCCTTTCACCGTGGGATAATGTAGCAAGAAGGCCCTCACCAGAGGCTGTCCCCTTGATCTTGGACTTCCCAGCCTTCAGAACCATGAGTCAATAAATTTCTGTCCTTTATAAATTACCCAGCCTGTGTTATTCTCTTTTAGTAGCACAAAATACTTAATTTCTTATTTTGAAATAATTTAAGATTTATAGAAAACTTGAAACACAGTACTAAATTCTCACATATTCTTCACCCAGCTTTCCCTAATGTTGACATTTTACATTTTACAATTATTGAAGTCAAGAAGTTAACATTGATGCAATGTTACTAACTAATCTACAGACCTTATTTGAAATTTACTTGTTGTCTCACCATTGTCCTTTGTCTTGTCCAGGATCTGATCCAGAATCCCACATTGACTGAGTTTTCACATCTCCTTAGCCATTTCAATCTGTGATGATTCTTCAGGCAGTCTTTCTATCTCTTTCTTTTTTTTTCTTTCTCCTTTTTTTCTTTTCTTTCTTTGCCTTTTTCCCATCATCTTGACGCTTTGGAAGAATACAGCTCATTAGTTATTTTGTAGACTGTCACTCAATCTGGGTTTGTTTGATTAGATGAGTTAATATATTTTAGGCAAGATTACTACAGAAGTTATGTCCTTTGTCATTCTCTGTGCTTCCTATTAGCAAGTACATGAGGTCAATTTGTCCCACTATTGACAATATTAATTTGGATCACTTGATTAAGGCGCTGTCTGACAGATTTCTCCACTGTAGACATATTTTCTTGTTTGTAACAATTATCTCATGCAGATATACTTTGGGACTATGCAAATATCCTGTTTCTCATTATAGTGTTGCCTATTAATTTTAGCATTTATCAAAGATTCTTCCCTGCAACAACTTACTGGGGTCTTTACCAATGGTCACTTTTTATTTACATCATTCCTTGTACAATTATTAATCAGATTCTATTCTAAGGAACAACTATGTTTTCCTCCTAATTCATTATTCAATTTTTTATTTATATCCATATGGACTCATCAATATTTATTTTAGTCTATGGGTTATAATCCATCACTACTATTATTTATTTTGTTGTTTAAATTGCCTGAGATTTAGTCTGTGGGAACCTTTTCAAGTTTCCTTTTATGTCTTTTTTTATTTTTATGTTTTGGTCTCTGTGTCTTTTTGAAATGTCCTCATCATTTTCAGAGCATTTCCTTACTTTTGGCATTATAAGATACTTCAGGCTCATCTTGTATTTTTCCCTGCTCCTGTCCTGGAATCAACCACTTTGCAAGGATCTCCATTTCCTTTCTATCAAAGAATAGTATTTAGAAACTAAGATATGGGCACAAGGTATGCTTGTTGCTACTGAGATGTTATTGCTTTTAAGACATCATATCAGAGAGAGATATGGAATATATGTATATTTACTTAGTCATACAACACATACATATATCTACTCCATATCTATCTGTATACAGTTGACCTTTGAACAATGCAGGGGTTAAGGGCACCAACCCCCATGAAGCTGAAAATCCCCTGGTCTCCCATACATGATATTTTAGTTACTTAAGTAGCGTTTACTTAATAATAGTTAGGTAGTTCAGTACTTAATTACTTAACTGCTAATAGCCACTGTTAGGCAGGCTACCTAACTGTTAAATTTTTCCAGTATATTTACTGAAAAAACATTGCATATAAGTGCACCCATGCAGTTCAAACCTGTGTTGTTCAAGAGTCACCTGTATATGCACATATAAGGTACTTGACAAAGTTTGTGGAAAAATAGAATTAAGAGATAATATGAATTTTTTGATGAACTTTTTTTTTCAAGTTTAAAACATGTATTTAAAATATAATTTATAAGATGCTTAATGTGCCAACTCAGGAGCTCATGGTTCAGGGTGGGGTGGAGGTAGGCAGCTGCCTACTACACCAGCAAAGCAAGACTATAGGGGTGCTCCCCTCCCCCCGATGCCCTTCTGTTCAGACACCCAAGGGGCTCATGTGAACCCCTGGGATCACACAACCAGAAAACAGGACCCCACAGTTTTCTTGAGTCTCTGCTTACCAGTGAGGCTGGATGCAGCCCTGTTGCTCATCCAGATGGGGCAAAGCAGGGTATGGCTGGGTAGAGCACACCCAGATGGGGCAAAGCAGGGTATGGCTGGGTAGGGCAGGGCTGGACTGGGTGGGGCAGGTGGGATCTGGAAGGGGCTAATGGTAGCAGATAGGGTGCTGCCTCCTGCCTGCAGGTGGGGAACACCCCGATTGAGTGGGCTGAGAAGGGGTTTGGGCAGGGCTGGACTGGGTGGGGCAGGTGGGATCTGGAAGGGGCTAATGGTAGCAGATAGGGTACTGCCTCCTGCCTGCAGGTGGGGAACACCCTGATTGAGTGGGCTGAGAAGGGGTTTGGTCACCAAGCCTGGACCCCCAGCTCCTTTGGTTATAGGCTGACATGAGTAGCAGCTCATGGGGAGAGGTTAGCTGGAAGGTCTGAGGCCTGGCGCATGGGGTCAGATCTATGAACTTTCTGAAAACGCCCCATTAAAAACTATGAGGTCATAGTGATACTCTGATTCCAGTCCATCATCATAAGATTTATTCTCATCTTCCTCTTTGCCTTATTTGCAACTCTTTTCTACAACAGTAAGAAAACTGGTGTTCCATTATCCACAATATTTTCACTTATTTATTCAATCCAAGTTTATACATAAAGTTATTTCAGCATTTCTGTGCAAAAAACAAATATACCAACTAGAGTACAGCATCTATATATGGTTCCACTTATTTTCAGCCTCCAGTATAAAGTCAGAACACTGTTTTCCAAAGTTACTTAGATTAAGTCTCTTCTTTGCTACCTTCCTCAGTGTAGTTATATTAGCTTTTTGTGATGGAGTTAGGTTCATTCGTTAGATCCCCTGCCCCCTACATCCTGATAGATTTTAATTATTTAATTACATTATGAGCATGGGTAATCTTACCAAGGTTAAGAGTCAGAGTTAAATCAAAGGTATATTCAGAGAGGTGTCTCTCCTCCTCCATACCTACTGCCCCATTTTCTTCCTGTCAGTTTCCTACCCATTCCCTAAAAGTAGCTAATCTTCTGTGTTTCTTGTTTATCCTTCCTGTATCTCTTCTTCATAAATGAGCAGATACATGCTGTATTTTTTATATCCCCTTCTTTCTTATACAAAGGGTAGCATACTTTATAGAAAATATTTTGTAATTTTCTTTTTTTTACTTAAAAATAAATCCTTAAAATCACTCCATATCAGTATGTAAAGATCTTCCTCATTTACTTTATGGCTGCATAGTAGTCCAATGTGTGGATGTACCATGGTTTATCCAATCACTCTCCAATGTATGGCCCTTTAAGTTGTTTTCCATTTTGCATATGCAAACAATGTTGCAATAAATAAACATGCATATGTATTTTCATATTGCTGGAGCTATAGCTGAATAGATAGATTCTTAGAAGTGAGATTGCTGGGTCAAAAGATAAGTGCATATGACATGTTAAGTCTTTCCAAATTCCCTTCCAGAAGGGTTGTATCAATTTGCATTTCCATGAGCAACATGTGAGAGGCACTGCTTCCTTTGGGAATTTATTTAATGTGCACTGATTGAGTCACATGGGCTTCTGGGACATAGACATTTTCTCTTCAATAGTAGATTAATATCTTTTTTTTTGTCCTTTTTTTTTGAGACTGGCCGCACCGCGCTCAGCTAGTGAGCCCTGTGAGCGCACCGGTCATCCCTATATAGGATTCGAACCCACAGCGGGAGCGCTGCTGCGC
The DNA here is from genome assembly GCF_000696425.1 of Galeopterus variegatus. Classification (NCBI taxonomy): domain Eukaryota; kingdom Metazoa; phylum Chordata; class Mammalia; order Dermoptera; family Cynocephalidae; genus Galeopterus; species Galeopterus variegatus. The sequence goes on from NW_007730723.1 coordinate 175,489, forward strand.
TCCCAGCGCCGCACTCTCAGCGCCACACTCTTCTGAGTGCGCCACGGGCTCCCTGGGCTCGCGTGAGCCGTCAGCGCTCCTCCTTGGGGTGGGGGGTCTCCTACAGCAGCCCCTTGGAGCCCCAGAGAGCACCAGTTGGTAGCAGGCTCTACCATGGGGACGGTCCTCATCCAAGGGGACGCGAGTGGGGGAAGGCTTAGTCCTCACTTTGAGAACACATTTGTAGACACAGGAACCAGCTGCACTCAGGGGTAGCCATCCTTAAGGCCTGGTGACTTGTCTGAATCCCTCAGAGCGGTCACCTTGTGTCCAGCTCCAGGCCATGCCTGCCTAGGAAGGTCACAGTATAGACACAGCTCGCTTACAGCCCCTCAGCCTGAGACAGTGGGCCACTGCGGGTGCAGAGCAGGTCCCACACAGGGTAGAGCAGAGCCCAGAGCCCACTGGGACTTGCAGGACTGTGCTGGGGTGGACGCCAGCTTCCTAGGGGCTGCTTTCAGGGCCTGGGCGCACCCAGCAGATCATGCAGACCCTCGTTGCTCCTGGCAGCATAGAGGAATGGGGAGCAGGAGGCCTCCAGGAAGGAGGAGCCGAGATGGGGGAGGAGGGAGCACTTGGCAGCAAGGAGCTCTGTAGGGTTCCAAGGGCTGCCCCCACCCTGGCCCAGCTCTCAGGATGTCTTCCCTTCCTCCACACAGCCTGTCTGCCTGCCCACACCCCACCCCCCCCCAGCCTGCCTCAGGGGCTGTAGACGTGGCAGGCGGCCCCCTGCCTGCCTTGCTAGCTGATAAGTCCCTGGCTGGCCGCCCTGGTGTCCAGCCCGAGGAGCCAGAGCCTCTGGGCCTTCATGTTTGCCTAGAACTCCTATGTTCACCGTCGCAGGCTCCTGCTGCTGCCAGGGAAATCAGCTCTGCAGAGAAAGCTGGGATGATCTCTCCAGCCAGGCCCCAGGCAGCCACTCAACAAAGGCCCCTCAAGCCCTGACCAGACCCTGGTGGGGAGCTCAGTGGCTCCAAGATAAGCCTCAGCAGGCCTGGGTGCCGCCAGGCCATGGGTCCTGGGTGCCAGCCAGCTACCACTGTCCTTCCTGGGCTGTGCCCTGCATGGGGTGAGGCCAGGGCCAAAGGGGCGGGGGAGCTCCTGCTCAGGGCCCCCCACTCCCCGCTCCTGCAGACGTGCACACACGCACACTCACCCCTTCACATGGGCTCGCCTGTCTGCATTTGGGTCTACAGAGGCTCCTAACACACATCCCACGCTCACAGGGATGCAATGGCCCGTGGGCTCCCAGGCTGCTTGGGAACCAGCACAAGGGCCCACTTCACCCTAGGGCCAGGCCTGCACCACCTCAAGCTCTGGACTCAGCCAGTCCCCCGCCCCCCGCCAGCCCCATACCTCACCAGGCCCAGAGGTGCCACACGCTTCACTTTGCTCCACAGGAGCCTGACAGCCATGACTCAGAGCCACCTTCAACATGTGCTAAGGAAAGGCTAAGCCACAGACCACTCTGGCTCTGGCTTGGTGCAGGCTCAAGATTCCCTGGCCTTTCTCACCCACTAGCTTACTTCATCCTCTCTTCCTCTCGGTCAGGCAGAGCAAGGTAGGGCTCAGCAGCCCACCTTACGGAGGGGAGCAGGGCTCAGCAGCCCACCTTATGGAAGGGAGCAGGACTCAGCAGCCCACCTTACAGAGGGGAGCAGGGCTCAGCAGCCCACCTTACGGAGGGGAGCAGGGCTCAGCAGCCCACCTTACGGAGGGGGGCAGGGCTCAGCAGCCCACCTTACGGAGGGGAGCAGGGCTCAGCAGCCCACCTTACGGAGGGGAGCAGGGCTCAGCAGCCCACCTTATAGAAGGGAGGAGCAGGGCTCAGCATCCACATTTTACAGAAGAAACTAAGACCTGGGTACATTATCACCACACTGCACCGAACTGCAGCTGTTGTGACTGTCATTAAACTGAGTGCACAGTAGGTCAGAGGGTCCGCCTAGAGTCCCATTCCATGCCCGACCCCATGATGGGCCTTGTGTGTAGGCTACAGACGGTGCAGGTGGTTCTGTTGTCCAGCATGGGCCCCAGGAGCAACAGGTCCTTCCTCCACCGGGGCACAGCTGTGTGGTGCAGAAGCAGACTCCGTCCCAGCCGTCCAGTCTGAGGGTCTCACACTCAGGGCCCAGAGGGGGGCTGGGTATTGCCATTGAGTGCCTCACCTGCTGTTGTCTGTGGGGGCATAACCCTCCTGGACTTCTGTGGCCCCGCCCCTAGTGGGGAGGAGGCCTCTGCCCTGCCTTGGGGTTCCTGGGGTCCAGGACAATGTTAGGGATTCTGCAAAAACTCTGTCAAGCCTCCAGCATTGGTGGTGGAACTCCTGGGCATGTCAGAGTTGTGCCCACAGCTAAGGGTGGGTAGCCAGAGACCTGAGGCAGGGCCCTGCCCTCGGGGGCTCCCCATCTTTCTGGAAGGCAGAAGTGGCCACCCCCTTAGGTTAGGGTAGGCCTGGTCTCTGTCATGGGACCCCAGGGAGAGGTAGGCCTCAGGGGGACAGGGAGGGCATGTCCCCAGCCCCAGCCCTGACCCTTGACAGGCACCTGAGCTGCTTCCTCTCTTGTCCTCTGCCTCAGTTGCCTCCCTCTGACTTTAGCCGGCCGCACCCATGGAGCTGCTTGGCATGCCTCTCAGGCCCTTTCAATTCCCCAGCAAAAGGCAGTAAAATCCACCTCATCTCCAATGGGGCTCTCCGAGTGCTGCTGAGGCCCCCCCTGGGCCCCACCCCACCTGGCTCCTGTGGCCCTCAGAGCCAGGGCTGATCTGTTCTTCTACATGGCTCTGGCTTCCCGGCCCTCAAACCCCCACTCAGCCTTGCTGCTGCTGCCTGGCAGAGACCCTCAGCTCGAGGGCCCCGGGGGACAAAGCCATAAATGCAGCTTGAGGTTTTGCTGACATCATGAGAAGCTTCATTTTCTCTGTTGTGGTTTCTGGTGATGTCACCTGAGCCCCATGTATGGGCTTAGGGCTGGCGCCAAGCCTGGGTGCCTAGGGTCACCTGCCCTGTCCCACGTGGCCCCAGGCCCACCAGAGAGTCCCAGAAAATGCCTGTCACTCAGGGCAATTGCTGCAGGCCGAGACTGTTGCCTGGGGCCCCTTCTGTCCGGCACTAGGGACTGCCTGGGAAGGGTGCATGGCAGACCACCCCCTACCCTGAGAATGGTGGGGGCTGCTGCCAACGAGTGTGTGCCTGGACGCTGTGCTGCTGCTCTGGCCCCTCGGCTGGGCCACCTCTTCCCAAGGCTGTTTGAGAACTGGGCACCAGTATCCTGGGAAGGGGAGCAGGCAGGTCCCTGCTGGTGAATAGACAGGAAGCCGAGGCCCAGAGAGGCTGAGCCGAAGGCCCAGGGTCACCCAGCCCCCAGCGGA
>NW_007730723.1:179341-180509 GCF_000696425.1 Galeopterus variegatus
GACAAGCCGCTGGGGGAGAAGTGTGCTACTATGCATGCTCTGGGCCAGGCCACCCCATCATACCACATGGGTAAACCCTTAAGTCCTCGCAAGTCCCACAAGGTAGGTGCCATCACTGTCACTGTGTTTAGAGCTGAGCCACTGGGGCATAGAGAGGTGGAGTAACGCGTGTCGTTCTGTCCCACAGCAAGCACGGAAGCCTTATGACGTGCGGGATGTCATCGAGCAGTACTCTCAGGGCCACCTCAACCTCATGGTGCGCATCAAAGAGCTGCAGAGAAGGTGGGCACAGTCGGGGGCACAGGGAGTGGGTGTGGTGGCGCCTGGTGGGGGTCACGACCTGGCCACGCCCTGGCCAGCCCCACCCACCCTCACAGTGGGCAGTGCCCGCTTCAGCCTGGCTGGGCCAAGGGAAAAAAAGGGCTGAGACGCTGAGATCCCCTCCTCAGCCACACCCCACTCCTCCTTTCACCCCCATGGAGCCAGAGCCACTGGGCCGTGGACTCGGTTCACAGCCAACACTTGGGGCATCTCTGGTTTTTCTGCCCCTGCCGGATCTGAGTGGATGGAGAAGCTGGGATGGGGGGAGACATGAAGGGAAGGAAAGCACCCACCTCCCTGCTGCTTGGCCACAGCACCAGCTCCACACCCCCTGACTCCAGGGCACCCCATAGCCCACCCACCTCTTGCGCCACCCCTGAGCAAGGGGCTGAGCCCAGGCCTAGGAGGAGACACACCTGGTGCAAGACCCCACTCCATAGGCTCCCCACCCCAGGCCTGCACCTGGGGACCCTGACCACTGAGAGCCAACATGTTCTGCACGTCTGGCCTGGGCTCTGGAGAGCTTGATCCCTTGGAAGCAGCACCGTCCTGGGGCCTGCACAGACTCAGACAGCTGTACTTCCATGGTAGGCTAGCCCAGGAATCTAGCACTGTGTGTTACAGGGTATGACTGGGAGAGTGTACCCGTCCCAGCCATAGGTGAGGCCAGGGTCTCGGGCTGTTTCTCCCATCACTGACCCCACAGCCCCTGCCCAGAAAGGAGGTGTAAGGGGCAGCCCAACTACTGCCCTCATCTCTGAGCTCCCTGCCTGGCCTCCTCAAAAGCATGAGGCTCTGGGGGGTCGGGGGCACCTGGCAGGTCTGGGCATGTGGGGGGGGTGACCTA
>NW_007730723.1:180793-211693 GCF_000696425.1 Galeopterus variegatus
AAGGGGCAGCCCAACTACTGCCCTCATCTCTGAGCTCCCTGCCTGGCCTCCTCAAAAGCATGAGGCTCTGGGGGGTCGGGGGCACCTGGCAGGTCTGGGCATGTGGGGGGGGTGACCTAGTGGGTGCACACCATGCTGTCTTGCTGGACACATCGGCCTGTCCACCCCCCAGTGGGCTGGGCAGCATGAGGCTCTGGGGGGTCGGGGGCACCTGGCAGGTCTGGGCATGTGGGGGGGGTGACCTACTGGGTGCACACCATGCTGTCTTGCTGGACACATCGGCCTGTCCACCCCCCAGTGGGCTGGGCGTGCATGCGCTGCTCGGGCCGAGCATGAGTTGGTCTCTGTCTCCTTCCTCCCAGGCTGGACCAGTCCATTGGCAAGCCCTCCCTGTTCATCTCCGTCTCAGGTGGGTCTCTGCAGCGGGCACCCTGCATGTGGCGGCCTGTGCTGGACTCCTTTTCCCAACCCTGCACCCCACCTCCTCTCCCACCATTGGAGCAGGCTGCTTGCTGGTCCTCTAGAGCGCATGATATGATATGAAAGCCAGGGAGAGGAGCGGATAGTCCCACCCTGAGCAAAGTGGCTTTGCACGAATGCACTTTAAAAAGGGGTTTTGGGGTTGCTGAGAACCCACCTGGGTCTCTCTAAATGACAAACTTCCAGGGTGTTAAAAGTCAGGCTCTGGGTGTAAAAATGTGACCCAGTGAGCAACTTTCCAGAAGCCAGGGAGATGCTGGTGATGGAAGGGGCCTGGGGGTGGGGTTCGGGTAGGGTGAGCAGTGGCTCAGAACTCAAGGGGCCATCAGTGGGGGCTTTCCCCAGGCACGGGTTTGGAGGAGGAGGAGCATCCAGCAGCAATGCAAGCCCTAGTCCTTCAGCTCTGCGGCCAACTCCCAAGTCCTCTGGACACAGGGCTCGGTGTCACACAGGGGAGCACGTGGCCCGGCCCATTCCTCGGGGTTGCCCTAGCTCCAGTTCAAGCAGGAGCTGCAGCTCCCGGTGTGGAGAGCGTGGCGCGGACAGCTGGGGCGCAGCATTCCCCAGGCCTGGGGCAAGGCCACGCCACCCTGGGGGCAGGACGTCTTGGATTTGTGCAGCCACAGCATCCACCACCTCAGGCAGCCCCTGGGCAGAGTGTGTCCCGTCCCCATCTGACAGGTCCTCAGAGGTCCTAGAGATAGAAAGGGTGGGGGCAGGACAGTGCCCAGGTCCAGGCCACCAACATGCCCACCACAGGAGCACACGAAAGGATGCCCACACAGCCGAGGCATTTTGGCCCTCAGCTGCCTCCCCCTTTTCACCCTGCCCCTGCCCCAATATGTGTCCCTGATTTTGGTGCTTCACCCCACAGAAAAGAGCAAGGACCGTGGCAGCAACACCATCGGAGCCCGCCTGAACCGGGTGGAAGACAAGGTAGGCTCCAGGGTCCGGGCCACATGGCTTGGTGGTCAACACAGTGTTGCCCCGGCAGTCACTGTCCTTGGGCCAGCATGGCAGTCTCTCTCCCAGCTCGGTCCCGAGCATGTGTTTGGGACTATGATGGTGCCAGGATCTGCTCGTCTCCATCCTTCCCTCTCTGCCCCCCATGCCCATTGCAGCCACATACCACCTCCCTGGAATGGGGCTCAGGACCATTCCCCACCACCCCTGGGGCTAGGCATTTGTCCCCACAGAAGGGGGCTGGGCCAGGCTGGTTTCCAGTCCTCTGACAAGTGGCATCTTTACTGGCAAGTGGCACCAGCTGCCCGCCACCCCCACCCTGGAGTTCCTGCGAACCACCATCCCATGGAAGGTGGTCAGCACAGTCCTCAGCTGCATGTGGCCCCCTCAGTCCCCGCACATGTGTGCCCCAGGAAACCTGAGGCCTTCCTGCCAGTTCCCCAAGCCCGTGGCCCTGCCTCTGCCCCGATGAGGAGGGAGCAGGACTTCAAGGTCAGGCACAAATCAGGTCCTTTTCCACAACCTCACTCTTTCCCGCCGCCTCCCACAGTCTGCTTTGTGCAGCAAGAAGATCACACTGCACCCTGAGTGGAGGGTGGCAGGAGCCTCTTGACCCGGCCTTCCTCAGGTCCCACTGTCCAGGACCTTCATTCGGGGCAGGCCGAGGGCTCAGAGTGACTCTGAGTGTTCGTGGGAGGAGGGGCCTCTCCTGCTTGTCATGGACCCGACTGAATGTGCTAGGGGAGGGGTCGGCTCAGGATGGAATGGGAGGGCTGTCCTGGTCCCACCTGGCCAGGCCACCTTCAGCCTCCACTGACCCTCCCCTGTAGGGTCCTGACTAGGGTGGGAGGTGCGGGGTACCTTGGCCAGGGCCCTGCTGGGTGTCCAGTGGGGTGCAGGGCCTGTGGCTCCCACTCTGTGTCCTGGGGCCTGAGCTCCCACTGCCCCAGGGTGCCACCAGGATGCCCCCATTCCCTTCCAGGCTCTAGCCATGGCCCAGCCTGTCTGCCATGAGCCTCTTCCCAGGGCAGTCGGAGCTGCAGGAGTTTCTGGGCAGTGGGAGGGCCTTTCTCAGGCTGCAGCCCAGCCTGCCACTGCCCTGTGAAGTCCCTGTGGTTTGAAGCGGGCTGTTATCTTGCAGCACAGCTCGTTGGTCTGCATGGACTTTATCTGAAAGTAGCTGAGAGGCTAAAAATAGAGACATTTCTGCTGGGCAAGGAGTGGGCCTGCTGCTTGGTTTCCCTGGCAACGCCTGGCTCTGGCCCAGCCCAGCCCACGCTCCTGGGACAAGTTGGCCCCCTCCAGGGCCCCGGGGTCTGAAGCATCACTCCCTCCCCATCTGGCACAATCTGCCCCCAAGACCAGTAAATGGGATCAGGCAGAGAGAGGGCGGGCTGGTGTCCAGGTGCACACTGGGACCCTTGCTTCGGGCCTGGCCAGCTGTTGGCTGCCTGACCTCAGTACCCTGAGCCCCACTGGAGGGCCCTGCCACTCTCTGTCGACACAGGCCCCAGCAGGGCACGTGCTGTGGCCTTTGCCAAGCATGGGAACCAGGATCTGGGAGAGGGAAGCTCACAAGGCCGGTCAGGCTCAGAGGCCTAGGTGACCTGGTCTCTGCTGCCTGGTGAATGAGGCGTTTCCCGGCTTTCCATCTTCTTTGCACGAGGGCCCGGTGACTCCTGGCTGGCATGCCTAGGACAGCAGAGCTGGGTACCCTGTGTTGAGGGCAGGGTGGACATTTCCAAATATCAGGGAAAGCCATGGCAGAGCCAGGGAGTGTCACCCAGCCCATGGACATCCCCGGCCAAGGCAGCCTTTGCTGACTGGCTCCAACCCCCACCGTCACCACTTCCAGATGAGCTCCCCCAGTTGCCTGCCAGGTCCAGTTCCACCCCCACCCTACTGTTCCTGGTTGTTCTATGACTCCGCCCACTGCTCTGAGGGACAGGCCACCCCATTACGCCCAGACCAGGAGCCTGACGTTCTTTGGGAGTGAAAGTGGGTGGCAGGTAGGGTCTCCTGAGCATCAGCACCCCCTTCCTGGGCTTGGGCAGTGGCCATCCGGCTGCCTGCTGGGGTCTGAGGACAAGGACACAGCGCTTGGTTGACCAAGGTCAGTGTGGTGGGCTAAGGTGGGGCCAGCGCTGGCCTTGAAGGGACAGAATTATGTGCCCGTTTCATCAGATCTGAACAACAAAGCAAAGTGTTTTCCGGAGTCCCTGATCCCTGCAGGCAAGTTTTAAGAACAAAGCTGGGCCAAGTCCTGGAGTCCCCACAGCACCCACAGCCTCGGCCCCATCAGGCTCTAAGCCAGGGTTGTGAGGACCCTGGGAGATTCTGTGTGTGCAGTGCTTAGCGGTTGCTGGGGCTGTGCTATCAGCATCCCCCTCTGCTCCCGGGGAGCTGGCTGAATCCCCTGCCTGCGGTCTCCGGGGTAGACGCAGCACCCGGGGTCCACACTGAGTCTCAGCCCCTGAGAGCGTGTGGCCTGGAACCAAGCTGTCCATCGGGGTCAGATGGAGACCTGCTGACCCGGCAGAGGCAGCCATGGGCCAGCATTGGCTCAACTGGTGGCAGTCTGCCCGGCCCCTCCCCTGCCACTGACTGATGCCCCCCTCGGGGACAGACCCTGGGAAAGGACCTCTCTGGGCCCAGAGGGCATGGTGGCATGGCCCGGGACTGTGTTATTGCAGTTATCAATGCAGCCATCGGGACCATAAACAACCCAAGCGCAATCCTGCTGACTTGGGAAGTAGGGGACAGGAAACCCAGCAGCCGCCCGCCCTCGGAGCCGGCGGGCCCACAGCACGGCACTGCCAGCCACCCCGCCAACCCCAGCAGAGCCCCTGGGCCTTCCCCCCTCACCCTCCCCTGCCAGGCCGGCTGCAGGCCAGAAGGGAGTCCAGGCCCCAGCCCCCAGCTGTCTTCTCATCCCAGCTCAGCCCCTCAGTGGGAAGAGGGTCCCCTCCCAGTCCACCTCAACAGCCACAGGACAAGGGGCCCTGAGAGCAGCAGCAAGGAGGGCACATTTGGGACGCTCTGTCGGCTGGCCTCCACTCTCCAGAGTGGAGCATTCTCAGCGCCAGGGAGGCCTGGAGTGTCCGCCTGCAGGAAGTTGCAGGGAGGCCAGCTGAGCTTGTGCAGGGGTACCTGGGTTTCCCTGGCAGGGACCCCCCTCCCTCAGGCTCTATTCTCACCAGAGCCCCACAGCCTTGTCGAAACTGACTTAGCAGTGGGGTGCCTTTGCACCGGCTCAGGGCCCCACATCCTGCAGGATGCCCCTGTGCCTGGGCCACCGTCCCCCTATGCCTGGCCTGGCCATCCACCTCTGCCTTGCTCATTGCCACCCCATATGCCCCAGCCACCACCGCAGACACGGGAGCCCGCCCACCTCGGGTCTGACCCCGCTGGCCCCTGTCCTTGTCAGATGGGAGGCTTTGAAGCACTGCTTGTGTGCTTAGGTGTAAACGCCACCAAAGCTCCCTCGTACTCTTTCAGCGTCCGTCCTACGTTACCATTTTCTTTACTCTGGGGAGGACTCTTATTTGCCCAAACAAATCTTCTTTTACTGGTGGGGAAACTGAGGCCCACAGAGGCGGAGTGGTCACCTGTGGTCACATAGGTGAATAGCCAGTCCCTGAGGCAGCCACCAACAGTGGGGGATGTGAGGTGGAGGGAGACGGAGAAAACAAGAAGGTGTTTCATAAACGTAGGGGTGCGCTGGAGGGCAGGCTGGGTAGGAACACTGAGGACTGAGGCGGGGGGGACAGGCAGGCCACAAGGTCCGTGGGTGTCAGCGCTCAGGGGAATGGGCAGATTCAGACAGCGTGGCGTGCCCTGCCAGTCTCTGCAACAGGAGTCCAAAGAGCATGGCCTGGGCCGCTCCCCAGCCTGCCCACTCCTGCCCAGCCCCCAGCTCCGCCAGGCTCCCCCAGGTCCCACGCAGGGCCGGTGGCCGCGTGAGGGCTGCTCCAAGCAACCCATGCAGGAGGCTGCGCAACCCTCCTTCCCAGCACGTATTCTGAGCTTGGTCCCCAGGACCTGCCGCGGTGTTGACGTTGGGCCCTGTTTATTTTGCAAGCTAAGCTCACACTGCTTTTGCTGATATGAGGAGCACAGTGGGCTGGGAGAGTTTCTTTCTTCTCTGTTTTTGCCGGAAATGTTCGTGGCTCAGAGCCGGACACAGGGGAGTCCTGGGTTTCCATGCCCCAGTTCAGAGAGCACTGGGGGGCAAGGGGCCCCCACTAGCTGGCACTCCTTGCACCACCTCCGGTCCCAGAAACCAGGCCAGGCACACCTGCTCCTGCACGAGAAGGCCCCCCAGCCGGCCACCCCCACCCCTCTACTGAGCTCTGTTCTTGCCCTGCCCTTGGACACAGACAGGCCCAGCTACCCAGAACTTGGCATCTGCCCCCAGGCACTGCCATCCTGTCCCTCATCTCAAAGGGTTTCCTCCATCCAGCAGGCCTGCAAGCTGGACCCTGAGGTGTCGTCATCCTGGGCAATTCCCCTGGACGTCCCTCCATCCGTTCGTCCTTCACCCCAGCCCCACATCCTGCTGCATTTAGGCCATAAGCATCTCCTGCTTGGATTATTTTTCCAGCCTATGTGGTCTCCAGCCTCTCCCCCACTACCCACCAAACCTTCATGTTGTGTATTATTTCTTAAACACCACTGAAATCTCCTTGCTAGTATTTCGTTCTGAATTTTTGTGTCAATGTTTATGTGTGAGATACATACATAACATTAGTTTCCTTTCTTCTACTGTCCTCATCAGAGGTTGGTATTAAATTTGCATGAGCCTCGCAGACTAAACTGAGAAGTTTTCCCTCTTTCTGTGCGCCGGGATATTTTGTATAAGATTAGAATTGTTTTCTCTTGTTTGGTGGAATCTGAAGATAAAGCCATTAAGGCCTGGTGTTTTCTTTATGGGAGGATTCTTTATTACGGGTTCAGTGACTCTAATGGTTGAGGACTATTCGGGTTTTCTGTTTCATCTTATGTCACTTTTGATAAGCTGTGTATTCTAGGAATTTGTGTATCTCATCTTAGTTTTCAAATTTATTGCCACTTATTATTATTTCTGTAGCATCAGCATTTGGTCCCTTTTTTATTCCCAGTATGGTTTAAGTGCATCTTCACTTTTCCCCAGTGGTCAAGCCTACCAGCTGTGTGCTGATTTTATTAATATTTTTAATAAACTTTTCCCTGTGTTCATCCTCTCTGTTGTGTTTTGTTTTGTTTCATTCATTTCTCTTTATTTTCTTCCTTTTATTTATTTGTCTTAATTTATTGTTCTCTCTCTAACTTTTTAAGTTAGGTAATTATTAATTTCAGATTTTCTAGATGTCTAAGGTATGCATTTAAGGCTATAAACTTTTCCTCTAAGTATCACTCAAACTGCACCCCACATTTTGATATATAACACTTCATCGTAATTTTCATTCACATGTATCTTTCTAATCTGCATTACAACCTCTTGTTATCCTGGGAGTTATTTAGCGATGTGATTTTTGTGGTGTTTTAATTGTGGTAGAGCTTTCTAATAATACTGCTCTATTGTTAGAGGAAGCGGTCTGTATGACATCAGTCCTTTGGAATGTTTTGAAATGTGACTTATGGTAAAATATGTGGTCAATCTTTGTAAATGTACCTTCTGTACTTGAAAGCAATGCATACTCTGAAGTTGCTGGGTACCGTGTAATATTTATGTCCACTAGAACAAGCTTGTTAATTAATTGTTTTGTTCACATCTTCTGTATAGTCATTGGAATGTTTTTATTTATTTGATCTATTATTACCTAGAGTCATAAGGTAAACTTCTGGTTAACTTTCTAAGAAACTTCTAAACCATTTTCCAAAGGGTTTGTACCATTTGGCTCTCCCACCAAGGATATATAAAGGTTCCACTTTCTGCACAGCCTGGCAAATACTTGGTATGGTTAGTCTTTTTTCTTTTAGCTCTTTTAGTGAGTATGTAATGGTGTCTCGTTGTGGTCTGATTTGCATTTCCCTAATGACTAATGATGTTGAGCAACTTTTCACATGCTTAGTGGCCATTTGTAGTCTTCTTTGGAGACATGTTTATTCAACATTCTCTGCCCATTTTCTAATTGAGTAGTCTGCTCCATTATTTAGTTGCAAGAGTTTTTATATGTTCTGGATGCAAGTCCTTTATCAGATATATGACTTGCAAATATTTTCTCCAGTTCAGTGGCTGTCTTCTCATTTTCTTAACACGTTTTTTAAATCACAGAAGTTTTTCATTTTAGCGAAGTCCAATTTGTCTTTTCTTGTGTGGCTCATGCTTTTCATGTTCCATTTAAGGCCTCTTTGCCTAATCCAAAGTAACGACATTTTCCTCAATTTTTTCCTTCTAGAAGTTGTACAGAATTAGCTCTTACATTTAGATCTACATTTTGAGGCAATTTGGGGATGTGGTATAAGGTAAAGTCTAAGTTCTTTTTTTTTTTTTCAACTTACGAATATCCAGTTGCCCCAGCACCATTTGTTGAAAAGAGTATTTTTTTCTCCATTGAGTTGTCATGGCACCTTTATCAAAAATCAATTGACCATACACATGTGGGTTTATTTCTGGATTCTCCGCTCTGTTCTGCTGGTCTGCGTGCAGGTCCTTCAACCCACACTCACTGTCTTGATGATGGGGGCTTCACGGTCAGTGTGAAGTCAGATGTTGGAAGTCTTCTGTTTTTGTTCTTTTTTCAAATTGTTTTTGCCCATTCTAAGTTTTATAAATTTTCATATAAATTTTAGTATCAACTTGTTCATTAAAAAAACAAAAATCCCGGGCTGGCCCGGTGGCACACTGGATAGTGCGCCGCTTGGGAAGCGCGGCGGCGCTCCCGCCCGAGGGTTCGGATCCCACATACAGACCGGTTCCCGCTCACTGGCTGAGCGAGGCGCGGGAGCAACACCGAGGGTTGCGATCCCGTTGCCGGTCCCCGGTCTGGTACGGGGGCGACACTGAGGGTTGCGATCCGTTGCCGGACACGGAAAAAGACAAAAAGACAAAAAAAAAAAAAAAAATCATCCCACTAGGATTTGGATTGGCATTATATTTGAATTTATAGATCCATTTGGGGGAAATTGATGTCTTAACAAAACTGGGTTTTATAATCCACAAACATGGTATATCCCTCCATTTATCAATCTACTTTAATTTCTTTCTTTTTTTTTTTTTAAGACTGTATGGTATAGGGAACCGAACCCTTGACCTTAATGTTACATGGCCGCGCATTAACCAGCTGAGCAAGCCAGCCAGCCCCCATCTCATTTAACTTCTTTCTGCAGTGTTTTGTGGGTTTTGGTGTATAAATATTACCTTTCTTTATTAAATTTGCTCCTAAATATTTTATTTGTCATCCTATTTTTCATGGAATTGTTTTCTTAATTCTATTTTTGAATTGTTTATTACTAGTATTTAGAAATATGAGTACCATTGATTGTTTTCTATCAGTCTTGTGACCTTGCTGGTATTAGTTTCGGCAGTTTTAGTTGTTGCTGTTGATTCCTCAGGATTTCCTACATATAGGATTACGTCATGTGTGAATAAAGACAGTTTTACCTTTCTTCCGATCTGAATGCCGTCAATTTTTTTGTTTTTCCTTTCTGCACTGGCTTGGATTTCTAGTAAAATGTGGAACAGAAGTGGCTAGAGCAGATCCTGTGGGGAAAGCAGCTATTTGCCATTAAGTATGTCAGTTGTGGATTTTCTTAGATACGTTTTACCAGGTTGAGGATATTTTCCTCTAGTCCCAGTGTGTTGAGAGGTCTTATCATGAATGGATATTTGATTTCCTATTATTACCCAGAGTCATAGGGTAAATATGACTCTAGATAATAATAGAGTCATTATTAATTAATTTCAGACTTTGTAGATGTCTAAGGTGTCTAGATCCTGCATCTATTGACATGATCACATAGCTTTTATCCCTTATTTTATTAAAATGGTGCAATATGCTAATTGATTTTCGAGTGTTAAACCAACCTCACATTTTCGGGAGAAATCCCACTTTATCATGGTGTATGATCCTTTTTATAAGTTGTTAGATTCAGTTCATTGATATCTAATTTAAAATGTTTGTATCTATATTCACAAAAAATACTGACCTGTAGCTTTCTTTTCTTGTGGTTTTTCTTCTGACTTTGATGTCAGATTTTTAAATCATTTTCTTTTTAATCCTATATCCATATGTTCTGGATGTGTCCTTTGTAAAGACCACATGACTGGGTTTTTGACAATCATTTAATATTTACACTTCGTGTAATTTCTGGCAATCAGTTTGGATTGATTTGGATTGTGTTTTCCATTTGTACTAAATATCTTATTTAATGTTTATTTTTCTTCTCTTTCTGGCCTGTCGTGGGTTGATTATTTCTCGCTCCGCTTCCCCTACTGATTTTGTACTAGGGTATTCCATCGCAGTGCTTGTAGAGGTCAGTCTAGAACATCTAACAACACACACCAGAGGCAATTGTTACCTTTATCTACATCCGTAATAAAATAGGAACCTGGAACACTAGCTTCAATCACTCTCCTCCTGACTTACGTGCTTTGTTGTTGTATATTTTAGCTCAGTCATATTTATTTTTTGGCCCACTAATTGGTAGTGTTTATACAATCAATATTTGTTTAAATGTGCTTGCATACTTGCCTCTTTGTCACTTGTCATTTATTTTTCGCCTCAGATCTTACATCTAGGATCATATTTTTCTGGTGGAAGTATAGAATTTTCTTCAGTGAAAAATCAAAATCTCTCAGATTTTATTAATTTGAAAATGACCATTTTATTGTCATTCTTCAAAAAATATTTTCAGAAGATAGAAAAAAAGAATAAATTAACATTTTTTAAAATATATATATTTTCTCCAGTTGTAAGACTCTAGACCCTCGCTTACCGAGTTTATTTTCTCTGTGCGCATTGGAAATGTTCTCGGGCTGTCCTTCAGCTTCCACGGTTGCTGTTGAGAACGACATGAGCAAGCATCGCTGCTCCGTGGGAGGCAGTCTGTCTTCCTTCTCTGGCTGCCTTCAAGATCTTTGCTTTGATGCTAGTGTTCTCTGCGTGTTCACTAGGATGTGTTCACAGATCTCTCTCATTTGCTCTGCTTGGGTTACCTTCATCTGTGATTTGGTTCTTGCATCAGTTCTGGATTATTCTCCGCCAATGACTCTTAAGATTTTGCTTTAGCCTCATTATCTCCTTCTGGAATTTTCATTAGATGTGCAGTGGACCACCTCACTCCCCTCCATGTCTCTTAACCTCTTTTCTTCTTTTTATCACTTTGTCTCTCTGTACCATATTCTGGATAATCTTCTGATCCATCTTCCAGTTCACTAATTGTTTCTTCAGCTGTATCTAATCCGCTGTTAGACCTGTCAAGTGAATTTTAAATTTTAATAGTTATTTTTTATTTATAGAAATTTTGTTTGGCTCTTATTCATATCTGATAGCTCATTTTTCATCATATCTTTCTCTTTGGTTGTATACTTAAACTGTTTAAACATTTCTCGAAGTGTATTAAATATGGCTATTTTATATTTAGTTTCTCTCAATTCCAGTATCCAATGTTTTTTGAGTCTGCATCCCTGTCTGGTTCTATTTATTTCTTATGGCTCTCATTCATGGTATTTCATTTCCTTTTTTTTTGGGGGGGGGGGTAATCGTAAGCTTGTATATCTTAAAATTTATCTCTGGGAATTTTGAGGCTTGTTGTGAAGTTGGGGTCTTCAGGGAGGATTCATGTTTGCATTTTCCACTCCACACACACACATGCGTGTACTACCAGCCTGGTCTTCAGAGTCTAAACTCAAAGTTTTCCAGACTACCCAGGTGGTGTGAATTTGAGCATCCAAGTTGAGCATGGCAAAAATTCCCAAGGCAAAAATTGTTCCCCTGCTCTTAGCAAGTGAGGCACATTTCTTTATAATCTTCCCAGGGAGTGAATTATTTCTCATGGACCCTCGCAATGAACGTAGAGCCCTTTGAAGGTCCCCACTTTATGTAGGTCTCTGCCACAAGACTTCCCACGTGGGGCAGGCCTGGGTCTCGATGCCCAACCACCCATCCCTGGTGAGACTGAAAACCAAAGCTCGGGTTCACCCTGCCCATCACAGGCCTTCAGGTACCTCCTACCTCCCTTACTCCCTGTCAGCTCATTGATGCTGGCTGCAGGAACAATTTTACATTCTATAATAGCCACTTAAAAAATAACAAACAGGTGAAATTAGTTGCAATAATATATTTTATTCTACCCAA
The DNA here is from genome assembly GCF_000696425.1 of Galeopterus variegatus. Classification (NCBI taxonomy): domain Eukaryota; kingdom Metazoa; phylum Chordata; class Mammalia; order Dermoptera; family Cynocephalidae; genus Galeopterus; species Galeopterus variegatus. The sequence goes on from NW_007730723.1 coordinate 192,517, forward strand.
TAGATCCAAAATATTATCATGTCAATATATAATCCACGTGAAAAACTGGAATGGTTGACATTCTTCAGAAGCCGGTGTGTGTCACACTCACAGCACATCTCGATTCGGACAAACAAGAACTACTTGGTCTGTATTTAGATTTTACAAAAGTTTCAGTTGGAAAAGGACATTCTCATGCCTAAGTCATTCCAAACATACTTACATGTTTTCCAATAACTGAATCAAGGGTCTATATTTAAATTTAAATTTTATTAAAATTAAATCAAATTAAAATTCCATGTTTTGGTCTCAGTAGCCACATTCCAAGTGCCGAGCCACACAGGGTTGGTGGACAGGGCAGCTTTAGACTGGCATGGTCTTGTGGGCGGGGGGCCCCAGCATTTGACCCAGGGCAGTCCTTAGTCCCCCAACAGAGTGAGGGGTGAGTGCCGAGGAACGGGCATCTGGGAGAGAGGTGGCAGCTCCCACGCCACCTCACAGCCCTAGTGCCCCTCCTGTGCTTTCTCACCCCAATGGGCACACATTCTTGCAGACCCCTCCTGGGATCCCTCTGCACAGAATCTTCCCAGGCTTCCCCTCCCTGGTGCCCCCAGAGCCCATGGCTCACACCTTCTCTCCTGGGGCCCTGAGGACCACTCGCCTGGGATTCTGGTTCTGAATAACCACATCTATCTCCCCCTGCTTGGCTCCCCCACCCCCTGCAAAGGTGACACTCAGGAGGCAGTCTGTGCAGTCTGCATTTCCAGGCTGACCTGCCCTAGGCACCACCGAGCGCCTGCCACCAGCTTGGGCTGGTTGCATCAGAAAGTTGGGCAGCCTGGAGCGGGCACCGGCAGCCCTGCCCGCCCCCACCCTCTCCTGTGGCCCACCCCCCACTTCTCTCTTTGCTGCTGAGCTGCTCTGAGTGACACGGCTGTAAATAGGCTAAGGCGTGGGGCTCTGACTGATCAAAGGCTCCCTTTAGAAGCCGTCATTAGTTTGCTATTCTGGGAACTGGTTATTTTAAGGTTAGTGTATTTTTTCTTTCCTGAGGAGCCGTCTTAGTGGATGGCAGAGTCCTGAGGTGCTGGCCCTTCAGTCAAACCACACAAGCCCTGTTTTGTCTAGGGTTTCAAAGATAAACCTATAATGAAAGCTGCATTTGACGTGGAGCCCCACCACCCCTATTGCTGGGCGGGGTGGGCGTGTCTGCCCGGGGGTCTCTGTGCCCAGCGAGCGCCCAAGGAGACTTGCCGGGACCCCTGGGTGGGGTTGAGATCACTCCTGAATGGAGCCTGAGGCCAGAGCCCTTCTTATGGGGTGCCGAGGCCTATGTACGGTCCCCCAACCTCAGGCCACCCTCCCGCAGCCTCGCCTAGAGCCCGGCTCAGAGGCACCTTTCGAAAGACGGCCCAGCTTTGGCCAACAACCATATGTGGGCAGATGCCCACCCCGCCAGCGACTGGGGAAATGCACACTGGAGTCAGGATGCAGGGAAATGATCATAGCCCGTGCTGGCACAGCTGCGGACAAACAGACATCCTTCTGTCTTCCTGGTGAGGGTGGGAACTCCTATAGTAATTGGTGCAGAGCTGCCAGAAAGGAACCCAGCAACGACTGTGGAAATAAAAATACACGTTCCCTTTGATGCACCTCTCTCTCCACTCCTAGGAAAGAAAAGCACCAGGATTAGGGTGGTGCATACGAGGACATTTGCCATACTAGTTTGTAACTGCAAGAAGCTGGAAGCCACTTATTTGATCATCAATGAGAAAGGAGGTGACTGAGCTGAGGCTCTTCCCTACCATGGACGTGGTACAGCCTGGGTGCCAATGAGCTGCTGGCGTCCGTGCTCTGGAGCAGCATCCCGGGTGGGCCGCTGAGGTAGAAACCTAAGTTACTAGGAGATGCGACCCCATTTCTAGGAAACCATGCAGCCCAAGACAGGGTGTGGGAAGGCAGTTGAGGCACAGCCACGCCCCAGGACCCTGCCAGCCTCCTGCTGCCAGGCCCAACTCCCCAGCAGCGGACGGCGCAGGTTGGGCTCTGAATGCATGGCTGGTCCTCACCGTGGGGCTGAGGCGCGTCTGATGGCCCATGTGCACATCTTCAGGTTTCTCTCTCCCCGCGAGCCTCCTGCTGCCAGGCCCAACTCCCCAGCAGCGGACGGCGCAGGTTGGGCTCTGAATGCACGGCTGGTCCTCACCGTGGGGCTGAGGCGCGTCTGATGGCCCATGTGCACATCTTCAGGTTTCTCTCTCCCCGCGTAGAGTGATTTCAGATGCAGGTGAGCCCAACCGATGAAGGTGCCTCAGAAACGAGGGAACTGCTGTTTCTCGCTCAGCTTCCTGCTCTCCCGCCAGAAGGCATTTAAGGGCCTCTCCATGCCGAGATGGGGGCTGGAGATGGTTTAGGTTGGAAGGGGCCGGGCCCCCTGCCAGGCCTAAAGAACAGCACCAGGCTCTTAACAGCCTAGCCCAGAAGTAGACATGTCACACCTGCCCATGTGCCCTGGGTGAGAACGAGCCACGTGGCTCTACCCAGAGGAGGCTGGAGAATGGAGTCCCGCCCAGCGGCCGTCCCCAGCAATGCCGTGGAAGGCAGTAGGATCTGCTGGAGTTGTCCACGTCATGGGGACGTCCATCTGCCCCCAGATGCCACATTTCTGCACCTGCGACTGACGCTCACTCTCCTGAATGTTAGGCGACCCTCCCCTGACAGCCCAACAGCCCTTTCCGTGGCACCATGTCAAGAGCTGGCTGCAGAGAGGGACAAGGCACGGCCAGTGGCCTCTGCCCCCACAGGTCCCCCAGCACAGCCTGACGCCCGGGGGCCCACATACCACGCTTGGTTCTGTAGATCACAGACTGAGGCCAAGAGGCAGGCGGGAGCAGATCCCCCCAGGGAGCTGCCCCCTCTGGGTGGCACAAAGCACCTGGCCTCTAGGAGCAATGTCAGTGCTGGCTGGTGAGGCCTGTTTCTGGTCCATTCCAACCCTGAGGGTGGGGCCTGAGGTGAGGTAGTCAGTGAAAAGCAATGCCAGTGGTGCCCGCATGTACCCCAGCAGAGGGTCCCGTCCCCATGAGATTGAGCCACTGTGAGGGGGCAGGTGCTGGAAGGACAAGGCCCATGGGGCCGTGCCGGACTCCCAGGGACACCTTCCCACTGGGGGCATGGGCCGTGCTGGCATTCTCTCTGAGCCTCAGTTTCCCCCTCTGTCCAAGTCTGGCTGGGTTGCTGTGAGTTTGGAGGAAGGAGGAGAGGAGCATGTGTCCTTTCAGGGCCACCTAATGTGGCCGGGTCTCCTATGGCTGCTGCCCACAGGCCCCCAGCCCACGAGGCCCTGACCCTGCCATGGAGAGAGGGGACAGCTAGCCTGGCTGGGCACTTCTGGGCTGTTCTTGTGCATCTTAAGTCCTCACCTCCCACATGCGAGAGGGCACCCTAATCATCATCCCCATCTTACAGACCCCCAGAGCCTCTGTCCCTCCCTGAGGTCCTGTCTCACTGGGTCAGAGCCAGGACTGGGGTCTGGGCAGCCTGGATCCCGAGCCTGTGTGTTCTTAAATTCCACATATATGGCTTCTTGCAAAAGGAACATCACCCTCAGGGCTGAGCCCACCCTGGGTGTCAGGGGGCACTCGGCCCAGACCGAGGCTGGACAGCTGGGCACCCATGGTGGAGCATGGCCAACCGAGGCTGCCAGTGCCTCATGCCCACCTCCACTGTCATGAGCAAGTAGGACTTCATTAAGCCAAGCTGCCGGTGAGGCTCATCTCAGAGCCATGCACAGCCTGGATGACCCCAGGGGTCACTTTGTAGGAAGCAGGGGATGGGGAAGATCCAGGTGCAGATGTCAGGGAGGGGTCAGCATGGGGGCTGCAGCCCTCTGGACCCCATCCCCCACCTGCCCATTCAGAGGGGGCAGCCCTGACCCATAGTGCCCTTGCCTATCCCACCTCCTGCAAAACAGCCAGGCCAGGCCCTGTCCTACAGAATCAGTCTCACTTTGCCCCTCCCTGCTTGCCCTCCTGCCCTCACAGCCCCTGAGCTCTGTAGAGGGGTCATTGTTGTCAGCACTCTGCTGGGGTCTTTATCCAGGCTTGCCCCCATCCACACTCAGCATCCACGTGCACACTCAGACACGCACACAAACCGAGGGGCCTCATCCTCCCTTCCCACTTCACAGGGGGCCAAGCCCAGACCTACATTTTGCCCTTTGGAGCCATTGGCTGGGGTTCAAGCCCTGCCCCTATAGTCAATAGTGTGAGACCCAGCAGGTCAGAGTGCTCCTGGTGCCCCCATCTCACCCATCCGTGGAGGGGGGCTGTTGGCACTGCTATGCCTTGTCCTGCTGGTGGGTTCAGGAGCCAATCCCCACCCAGGCCAGAGGAGCCTCGTGTGCAAAGGCCCTGTGGCACACACAGCATGCAAGTTCTAGAGCCGGGAAGGCAGCTGTTTGCAGAGCTCAGAGAGTGTGGGCCTGAGGATGGGCCGGCCAACAGGCAGGAGGGGTCAGAGGCCAGTCTGGCCAGTCTGACCCTGCTGTGTGGCCCTGGGCAACCCTCCTGAATCTGGGCCTCCCCCTCCCCCGCCGCGTGGGGGCCTCCTGCCTGCCCCATCCTGGGCAGCACCCTGGGAATTGCCCTCTCTCTCTCTCTCTTTCTGCACTCCTCTCTTTCTGGGGTGTTTCTCTCCCAGTCTGTCTGGGGAACAATCCCCACCCTCTAGTCTCTCCTGAGCAACTCTATTTATAGGCCTCAAATATTGGCCAGAGAGTAGATTTACATTTTTAAAAAATTTAGCTCCAGCCCGTGTCAACTTCTGTGGGTGTGACTGGTCTGGGAGCGGCAGGGCATGGAGAGGCAGACAGACGCGTGCATGGCCGTGCACAGCACGAGGGCCCGGGGCTGTGAGCCCTTCATGGGCGCTGTCTGGTGATCTCTCCACGGCACTGTCGCGGGGGTCAGCCGGGCAGGCACTGGGGGGACCTGAGCACGAGGGCTGCGCAGGGCCTCATCTGAGTGGACAGCCCTGCCCGGCCACCTTGGCCAACCTCAGAAAAACATGTATTTTGGTCAAAATAGGCCTCTTTTTAAACTCGTCACCCTGTGGGTCAGGGCACAGCCTGCCCCTGGCTGGTTCTGCATATTAAGCAGCGGCTTGGTCACCACCAAAAATAGATGTCCCAGCCCAGAGCCTGGGCTACCCCTCCCACCCGGGGAGGGACCAGCCTGGAAGGGGCCGTGGTGCTGTCCTGGCCGGGCCGGCTCCGGAAACCACGGCTGTGGAGGCCAGGCGGCAGGAGGGCGAGGGGGACAGGCCACCCGGAGCACGTGCTGGCGCCTTCCAGGGCCACCTCCTTCTCAGGGGCTGCAGGACCAGGCCAGGGCCGGCACCGGGCGGTTGCCACCGTGGGCCCCGAGGCCGGAGTGCAGCCTGTGCCCGCCTGGCACGGGGTGGCAGGTGGAGCCGGCAGGTCCCCGGTCGTGAAGCGCGCGGGGCGAGGCACGGGCGCCGTCCCTGCTCCGGGCCTCCGGAAGCCGCAGGTGTGGGGCTCGGCGGCCTGGGCGGCGGTGGCCGCAGGGTGGCTGACGCTGCGTTTGAGCCGGGCACGGACGCCCGGGAGGCGCTGCACGGGGCTGCTGTTTATTTTGCCGAGCGAGCAGCCTCCGTTGCCGGGTTCCCCGAGTGCTGCAGAGGCGCATGGAAATTTTTGTGGATTAAACACGGGGCTGAGGCGCGCCGGGCTGTTTGGGTTGGCAGCGCGCGGCCTCCCCACCCGTCCCTCATCCGCTGCTTCCCGCCCTCGCCCAGCGCGGCCATTCATGTCTCCGCTCCCGGGGCCCCTCCCCCCCCCGTGCCCCCCTCAGTCCCAGGGTCTGGAGCGGGTGTCTGTGCAGGTCCCCGGCAGGCTAGGCCTGACCCCCGCCCCACGTTTGGAAGAGGCTGCAGGAGGAGCGAGGCTGCTGATCAGAGGCCCTGCTCAAACTTGGGCCCCTCTGACCTCCAGATCTCCGGCTGTGACATGGCAGCCGGTGTGGGGACCAGGCAAGCAGCACATGGGGCGTGCCCATGGGTCCCGCACACAGAAAATGCCCAGCCCACGGGCCCTGTCATGGTGGCTGCCACCCTCAGGAAGGCAGAAGGCCCCGGGTTAGCACAAGGGGCAGGGCCCTGTACCTCACTCCTGCTCAGAAGAAACCCTCTCGGTCCAGGCAGGTCTGGGCCTTTCTGGTAGAGATTGGAGGGTGAGCAGGTCTGCCAGGCAGGATCCCTGGGAACAAGGGAGCAGGTCATGTGGACATCTGAAGAAGACTGTCCTGGGCAGAGGATGCAGCAAGTGCAGGGGCCTGAGGTGGCAGCAAGAAGGCGGTGTGGCCAGAGCCGTGGGTGACAGGGAGCCTGGGGTGGGGTCAGCGGGCCACCCTGTGGGCTATCGAGGATTCGGGGCTTCACTTGGAGGAGATGGGGGCTCTGGGGCTGCGGAGGGCCAAGGTCTCCTGGCACACTGAGAATAAGCTGAAGAGGAACAAGCATGAGTGACCCCAGGGGGACTGGGGGGCCAGTGCACACCCCGTCCCTCCCTTCCCCTCCCTGGGACGCAGCTGGGTCAGCGTGGACAGTGCCCCTCTATTCAGTCTTACCCATAAAGAGCCATCCGTGTGGACAGTGAGGTGCGCCTGCCTGCTGCCTGCACAGGGACTCTGTCCAGCAGGGTGGACGCCCCATGGGACCACCGGCACCCACCCCGGGGGAGGGGGCTTCTGAGGGGGACGTGAGGTCCTGGCCCGAGGCACCCATTCCTGGGTGACCCGTGTCACCTGGCCGCTCTCGGCCAGCTGGGCACACAGGGCTACAAGCGGGTTCAGCCTCGCGGGCACCGCACAGGGCCTGCCTGGGTGCCAGCAGACGCGCGGGATCTGAGGCTCTGTGATGTGTCCTCCTGCTAAGAGGGGCCGCACCCATAACCGAGGGAGGTTGGCTACTGGGGTAACGTGAGGCGTCTTCTCAGCCCGCGCATCCTTTGGAACCCACGGGGAGCTTCAGAAATGAGGACCTCCTGGTCCAGAGAGAGGGACCAGAAGTCACAGGAGCAGAAAGTAAAGCAGAGAAAAGAACCCTCTGAGGCACCGCGTGCGTCGCTTCAATCAGTTCTTCGTCTGTGTCCACCCGATGCCACTCAGCACACAGGCATGGAGGAGGAGGACGGACGGGCAGGCAGGGGTCAGCAGGGCCAGGAGCCTGGAGCCCAGCAGGAGTGGACAAGGTGGTCGGGGCGGAAGGGAATCCCGTGTGCGCAGCCCACGCAAAGGCCCGGGGTATGAGGGGCACGTCCATCTGAGGCCGTGAGAGCAGCCAGGTGGAGCCGACGCTTGAGGGACAATTTGGCCAGGCCAAGAGTCCAGGGCAGGGGTGGCTCTGGCTTCCATGGGAGGGCGTTTAGAGGAAGGCAGGGCTGCTATGGGATTAGAGACCATGTTGGTGCCTTGGATCAGGGTGGAGACCTGCAGGGGACAGCCCCCAGGCCACCAGCCCAGCTGGTCAGCTGCAGAAGCAGACCAAAGGGAGAGGCGTGGGGAAGGACCCTGGGACTGTGCTCTGAGCACCTGGGTGGGGGGCGCTTTGCTTGGGGGGCTGCTGGAGTGAGGCAAGTCAGGGGGAATCACTGACTCTATTTTGGACATGCGTGGGGGACCACTGGGACCACACAACTTAGAGGTCGGCTGGGAAAGAATAAAGGAAGAAGCGGGGGACAGGGGCAGAGAGACAGGGGGAGCAAGTAGAAGAGAGATAAACAGGCAGCTTCCTGCAGGTGTGGGTGTGGCCGCCTCCCTTGCACTGGGCATTAGAGACGGAGGTCACCCAGGTGTGGCCCCCACAAGGCCAGCCCTCCTGCCTGGCCTCTCCTGCCCCAGGTCACGTGGGCACACTTTGTGTTTCTCCACGTCCGCGAGCCACCGAGGATAGTTCTCACAGGACGCTTTTCTTGATGCCTGCTCTCCTTTGTAAACAAAGTGCCTGTCCCGTGGTGGCCTCAACCTGGAACTGCCACCCGTGAAGCCATTGGTTTATGGCCCAATGCCCTCCCTCCTGGCGCACATTCGCACACAAGCATAAACGTTGAAATACAGAGGGACTGTCTGGGCCCCACTTGAATCATTCTGTCACCCATCATTAGCCCCCTGGCCCCCAGCCCAGCCACAGTCCTGACGGGGCTCCCTTTGAGAGGAACAGTCCAGCTAAGGCAAAGGAGGCCACGTCAGTCCTCACCCCACGCTTCTCTCAAACTCGATGGCAAGGAACAGAGGCTGGCACTGACCTGAGCTTTGATGGCGGGGTGGCAGGAAACCCCCTCCGCCTTCCCCTCCCAGGTCCTGCGGCGCCACTTCCATCTCGGCCTTCACCCTTGAGAGCTGGCAAGACCAGGCAAGGCCCCGGGTCCCAGCCCCAGCCCCAGCCCCAGCCTCTAGTCGAGACGGGAAATACTCCCGTTCCCATCTCTCTTACGCACACGTGACTCTCACAGACCCTCTCCATAGTGAAGGAAGGTGTCCCCTGAACGGGCCCAGGGCTGCCTTCCTCCCTGGTCAGCCCCAGTGGCCGGCTGTGCACCCTGCCTCGGAGCTGGACCCTGGAGATAAGGGGCCCAGGAGGCGCAAGGCACGGGGACAGCCTGGAAGGCCTTGTGGCGAACGTGGACACAGGGCTGCTCTTCCCTACGGGCCACTCAAGGCCTGTCCTCGTCCCCACACAAGCCCCTCTGCGGTGCTGTCCCCGCCCGCCCCACCTGACAGATGTAACAGGCAACACAATGACAGGGCAGGGAAACGTTGGCCTTTCGGTGCCGATAAAGGTGGCTTTATCCCGGCGTAAATGGTTTCTGTGTCGACCAAGACTGTGCCTGTCCCGGGCCTAACCCCCAAGGGCCCGAGAGACGAAATTGGATCCGTGGGGAGAGATTTTACAACGTATGGGCTGGTGGCAAGTGGTGGCAAACCATCCCCACGGGGCCACAATGGGGCATTGTTTGTGGCCTCACCTGGGCCGTCTCCAGCATCCTGGGATTTACGAGGACCCAGCCCGTAGCCTCGAGGCCGCCGCTCCAGGCAGACGTGGGAGGGCCGTGGGAGGCCCTGTGGGGAAGGGGACGGTGCTGGGGGCCGGGCTGGGGAGGGGCTGCCGGGCACAGACACGGGCACAGCACTGTGAAGGAGCCTTCTTTCTCCTGCACCCGTGGACCACCAGCGCTGTGCTGGGGGCTGTGAGGCGGGAGACCATGGCAGCACGCAGGACTGCTTTCCCCGGGCTTCAGCGATAGCTGATGCCAGCTCCTGCGTGATCAAGGGCCAGCATCTGACCCCATCCTCGTACATCTTGCAGGGTCCTCGACTTCTCTGCATGGCCCAGCTCCCCTGCCTCTGGGGTTTTCCCTCCCTTGGCCTCCACACTTGCTCTGCTGTGGCCCCTGCTCAGGCCAGAAGCACCTTCCCTCACCCCCCTGACTGTGTGGCCTTCGGTACCAGACTCATATGTCCCATCCTGTGAAGCCAGCCAGTCCTCCAGGCACAGGGGACACCTGTCCTCTCTGGGTACCTGCCCGGGTATTGGGGTCAGCCCATACAGCCCAGGCTGCTTAGGGTCATGGCCAACCCACAGGCCAGTCCAGCCTCCTCGCTTTCACCAAGGCCCCACTGCCCAGAGCCTAGGCAGCCCTGGAGCGATGCAGGGCCTCACACGAAGGGTCTCTCTCCCCTGTCCTGGAGAAGCCTCTTTTCTCACCCTCAGCGTCCCCGCCTGTGGCCCAGGCTAGCGGGCGAAGCCTCCATCGGCACGTGCAGGGCAAGCCTCCATACCCTAGTTTCCCTGCCGCCCTGACGCCCACCACCCCTCTTGGGGCTCAGAGTCAGCAGGGAGATGGGGGAAGCTTCCCCGGTCCTACCGGCAGACCTGCTATTTGCCCACAACCTGGGGTCTTGCCCAGTGCCCAGACTCACCCACCCACAATCATCTGAGCTGTTCCCACAAAAGCCTTCCTCGGGGTACTCAGCCTCCCGTGGGGCCCCCTTGCAAGGGTCTCCTTAAAAATAGCCGTGGAGGGGTTTGCGGCAGCAGCAGACTTCTTTAGACTAATTCGTTGGTAATGGCGAAATGATGCCGAGCTCTCTGAAAAAGAAAAAATACCCACTCTCTCTCCTCATTAACATAATTGCAAACAGAACGAATCTTTCTTGATTTCATGTAAACAACAGCTTGAAATAGTTTATAATCCTTGCAGGTATCAAATTAAGTTCTTACTTATGGTCTGGAAATTAATCACCCTTGCAGTGAGACGAATGTGAAAACTGTGCATTTTTGACAAGAAAATGAAGCAGCTATTGGGGAGAATGTAACTTAATCGTTGCAGAGAAAATTGTTTATAAATTGGTCGTGTTGTTTGAACTCTCGCCTCTGCGGCACAGGGCTGGGCTGATTTGTGTGTGTGCTTTTGCCTAATTTGGGACAGGGGAGGGGGCCGGAGGGGCCCGGAGCAGGGCGGGGAAGAGGAGAGGGAGACGGGACAAGGGCGCCCAGCCCACAGGGGAGCCCACAGGAAGGGGCACTAGATGGACTGCAGGTGCCTGGACAGCTCTTACCTGGCAGGTGAAACCCAGATGGAGGGAGAGGCAGCATCCTCAGGTGACCAGAAAAAGGGCTCCAGGCAGAGGGAACAGCAGAGAAAAGGTCCTGGGGCAGGTATGAGCCTGGAACAGAAAGGAGGCCAGTGTGTCTGCAATGAAGAGAGCAAGGGGGGCTGTGCAGAGAGGGGCAGAGAGGCAGGCCGGGGCCGCAGCATGAGGGCAGCGGGACTCAGACCCTGGGTGGCCACGCACGGTGGGCCGGAGGTCTCTATAGTGGTGGCAACTGGCGCTTTTGGAATGGAGTGGAGTGGAATGAACGTTTGACTCTATAGCTGTAGGTCTGAGTGTGCGCGCACGTGGGCGTGTTTGCATGTGCGATGCTTGTGTGAGTGCGGTGTGTGTGTTGTGCCTGAGAAAGCCGAAGAGCAAGTGGAGAGGGCCGAGTGCTGAATCTGAGCTGTTAGTTTTCCACCATCATCCACCCTGTTATGGCAAATACCTCCTGCCCATTTTTCCCTCATATTTTACTTTCCAGGAGTAGAAGTTCTGGGTCAGGGTCAGGGACATTCAGAAGAATTTTTCAGCTCTATGCAGAGTGGAAATGCATTCCCTGTCACGGGAGGTGGCCAAGCAGAGGCCAGCCGACCACTGGCAGGCTGCTCGGGGGGTTCAGGTAGCTAGCAGAGGGGTGTGGCCGTGGAGGGCTGTGTTTTCTGTGGCTAACGTCCTGAGCTCCAAGGGTGCCTCACCTGCCCACTGCCTTTTGAATCCACGTGGGTGACCCCATTTTGAAGTTGAAAACAGGTACAGAGAGGCCAGGACAGCTGCCCAAGGGTGGGCAGAAGTGTGGGTCCAGCTGAGCCATCCCCAGGTCCCCAGGGTGGCACCACTGGTCTGGATTGCCAGGCCTCTGATAAGGCTGCCAGGTCCTGGGGGCCGTGAGCAGGATACAGACACCCACAGTTCCCCAGAGTTAAACCCGGCCCAGTCCTCAGGGCCCACAGCCCAGCCCAAGAGGCTCTGGGGTCACAAAGCTGGGGTCCCTTCCTGCCACCTTCAAGGAGGGAGCAAGGCCACTTCCTGCTCTGCTCAGTGGCCTGGGGGCATGGGAGGGGCAGGCGACCCCTGGAAAGAACAGTGGTTCCTGCTTCCTGCCAGGGCAGAGGCCATCTAGGAGGCTTCTGGGGCCTCGGGTGCAGGCAGCAGAGGCTAGACTGTACCCGGCCTGAGCCCAGGCCCCAGGCTCTTCACAGTGGCCCCCACCCCACCTCGTGTGCAGCCTCTTTCATCCTCCCCCGCCTGAGCCTGGGCCCTCGTGCAGCGACTCCCCCCTGCTCTGCCCCTCTGGTGTATGTAGGGCCCGGGGAGGTGGGGAGAGGTGGCCGCACCAGCAAACTCTTGAGGCAGAGTTCACACATCTGGAGTAGACGTGGCTGTGAGGCACAGAGAGAGACCCAGGGGTAGCTGCTGGTAGTGAGCAGAGGCAGGTGAGGGTTTTGACGCCCAGCTCCAAAGCCCGGCTCCTCGTTGTGTGGCTTTGGGCACATTCGACAGCCTTGCTGTGACTCAGTGTCCTCAGCCCTACCCTACATAGGAAAGAGCTGTTTGAGGGTTTGAGATGTTCCATGTTGTCATTTAGAACCAGCACATGGTTTCTATCAGTGACAATTTGCTCTCATGATTTCCCAAGTCCTGGGATGCTCGGCTGTGGCAGAGAGCGGAGAACAGGGTGGCGATGGAGCGGGGGGAGAGGGTCCAGCTGGAGGGTGCCCACGAGGCTCTGGCAAGGCAGGGGGCTTAGGGGTAGAGGACAGGATCACAGAGCCCGCGCTGGCTGTCCACTCCATTCCAGAAGGACAGGGGAGTCAGGGAGTCAGCCGTGTGCCAGGCTGGAGGTACTGGCCGTGCGGAGGCGCAGAGGTGCCACGTGGTAGGAGGTACAAGCATCGGTGCCAGGTGGAGGGCAGGGCAGGGCAGACGTGGCGCAGTGGTGGCGCTGACGGCCGAGGGGGCCGGAGCTAGGTGGGGGAGGAGAGAGGTCAGGATGAGGGTTTGGGATGCGTCCCGTCTCTGCACAGCCCAGCACCCTGGGGGCGTGAGCTCCCCCATCCCAACAGGACATTAGGCCCATGTCTCGTGGTTGGGATGTCCCTAGGCAGCCTGGCTCCTGACCCACGCGGAGAGCTCATGGGGGCCCATGGACGCCCACCCTCACCTGCCCCTTGGACTATGCTCTCTCCAGCTGCCCACTGGCTCTAGCCCTTGGTACTGGTCAGCCCAGGCTTGAACCACAGTTGGTTCTCTCCCAGTTCGGGGGCTGGAGTGCAAGATCTGGCACTGGCATGGTTGCGTCCAGCTGAGGCCTGGCTTCCTGGCTGCAGACAGTGTCTTCTCCTCGCCGTGTGCTCACGTGGCCTGCCCTCTGTGCGCCTGTCGCTGGGGTCTCTTCCTATCAGGTCAGGGCCTCACCCTTCTGACCTCCTTCAATTGTAACTACCTCTTCAGGGCCGTGTCTCCAAATACAGTCACTTGGAGCTTAGGGCTTTAGTGTGTGAATTTAGGGGGGACACGGTTCAGTCCATGACACCTGTTTGCCACCCAGGCACTGGGGCCTGGGCACACCACATGCAAGGTCAGTGTCCGAGAGGCAGCAGGAGGGGAGAGGGCTGGGAGCAAGTGTCCTTGCCCCTCGGGGACATGCTCACCACCCATGCCAGGGAAGACAAGCAGGGCTGGGGACTATGTCTCAGGAGCTCTTGGCTCAGCCCTCACCAGGCTGAGCCCCCAGGCAGGTCCAAGGATCCAGCAGGAAGAGAAGGCAGGGGCTTTGCCTTGGAGGGGGGTGTGTCAGTGGGTGCTGTCTCAGGGCGGCCAGGGCATGGGTCCCAAGTGTCATCTCCCTCCGTGTTCTGCCCCCCGCTCTCCTCACAGGGTGGAACTGGCTTTGGCATCCGGGTCAGACCACAGACTGCTCCCCAGCTCTGGGTCTTTGGACCCTGCTGTCCTCACTGGGAGCCCAGGACAGTCTCCGGCCTCGGCTCCTCCGAGGTGGACAGCAAGGCTGGCGCCCAGGAGCAAGCACCCCATGGTGCTGGCTTGCTGGTCCCAGTGAGGACCCTGTGTGCAGCCCGGGGGGTTCAGTGGGGGAGGAGGGCCCAGCTCCCAGACCTCGTTAGTATTCACCGCCATCCTGAGGGACCGCCTAAGATCCTGTCATTAAGGCCACTGGAGAGGCCAGCAGTGTCGCGGTGCCTCTTTGGAGGCTCAGGGCCTCAGCTCAGTGTCCCCTTGCTATGTCCTGCTCTCTGGCGACAGTGGCTCTTGTAGACATCCTGCCTCTCAGGCTCCATCCCAGTGCCCCCTGGGTCCCCAAGACATGGGTCCAGACCCCAAGGCACAGTAGTGACAGGCCCAGTAGACACTCATTCCCCTGGCCACTCCCCAGGCAGCACTTGCCAGGAAGCCGAGGGTGCTCAGTTGCTATGGCCACGGCCATGTTGGAGGCTCCAGCTCCAGAAAGTTGGGGCTCACAGGGGTGGAGGGCATCAACTCAGGACCATGGGCTGCAGGAGACCCCAGCCCCTTCACCCTAGAGTCCCAGGATAGGGCAGGCTGAGCCACCATTCACCCCAAACCACACCACATCAATTCCCTGCAGCAGGCCCTAGGAAGCCCCTGCCCCCTGCAGTCCCCTCAGGCCAGGCAGGTGGGATGGATAGTCCCCTGGACACTGGTATGTGATGCCCACCCTGGGGCCCCACAGGCCACCCTTCAGCTCCCACCTCATGATCTGTGCTGAGGCCGGTGGCCCCCAGCCCAGCCTGAGGGCAGAGAGGAGCCGTCTGTGGGAGGCAGAGTGAGCCAGAGGCCCAGTCAGCACTGGAAACCCAGCTGGGCCCCACGATAGGCACAGCCTGGGGCCCAAGCCTGGCTTTGCCGGATGATCCTGGGGTGGCCCGGTGCATCACCTAAGGACTCATCCCCAGTCGAAGGATCGCGTTAGACTGGGCAGTGGTGGGATCTGGCTAGGTCAGGGCCCACCTAGCCGAGGATGGGGCCTGGCCCGGGGAGGGGTAGCTGGTGGTGTGATAGGAAGCGTCTGCAGAGGTCTTGTGCGTATAAAATGAGGCTCCCTCTGGGCTGCAGTGCCAGCTCCCCACCCCCTCCCCCATCCCCTGTACTCTGGATAATGCACTTCTGTCCCCAGGAGCTTTGGGGGGTGCCCGCGTGGTTGGGAGCAGGAGCTGGTAGTGTCCCCACCTCGCCCCTGCAGGCACTGTCAGGGTTGGGGCAGCGTGTGCTTGGGCTACAGACAGGGCTTCAGAGGAGCCCACTGGGACCAGGGCACACAAGCCTAGGCCTGTGCTCTCTGCAGCCCCAGCTCCTGGCCCCTTTCCTGCCAGCCTGTCCCAGCCTGTCCATCCCCAGTCTGCCCCCCAAATGCCCAGGGCATCACCTGCCCAGACTTGCCCAGGAAGCTGCTGGGGCCTTCCCTCTCCCGTCCTCTCAGCAGCACTCTGCTCCTCTCCCAGCTTCTCTCATCCCCAGCCTGAGTCTGCCGGCTCCCACCCTGCTGCCCCAGTGGACCCAGGGCCAGCTCTCATATGCTTGTGGGGTGCTCAGGGCACCCCATGCCAGCTACTGGCTGGAGCCACCTCGGGTCACCTGCTCTAGCTGCCTGGCAGACCCCAATCAGCTCAACCTGAGCCCTTGGCCAGCGTAAGGCCGCAGCCCCGAGGGTAGGACAGGGTCTCAGGGAATTGAAGGCCAGGAAAGGTGGTGTGCCCACAGCAGGAACACGTGCCCAGGGTGGGACAAGAACCTGGAGCTCTTTCTGCACAACCATGGCTCTCTGTGCCAAGTGCCAGCTATCCACCCGGCTGCAAACACCTAAAGCATCAGCCTCCCAGAACCTAAAATGCTCAGGCCCCTGCCACATCATCTTACGAAAAGGAAACTGAGGCACAAAGGGCTCCAGTGCCAGTGGGCCACCAGCTTGTCAGTGGAGCCAAGAGCAGGTACAATGCGTCTGGCCAAGCTGACCATGAACCCTCATGCTGACCGTGAACCCTGAGCAGCACTGACGGCGGGGGCCAAGGGAAGTGAGGGTGTGGGGACCACGGCCTGGCAGAGCTGCCCGCTTCTGCTGAGGGACCAGGCGTGGCCAGGTCATGCCACCCCCAACCAAAGCATCCGTGAGGCTTTAACTTAGCAAGAAGTTCCAGGGCTCCCGTCGAAGCGTAAAGAGATGAGAATGGCTGTGACCCATCTAGAGGAAAACAAGCCCTAAGAGGGGTGTCCCTGCCTGGTGCTGGGCCTGCTGCTGTCTCTGGCATCTTCGTGACTCTTCGCACAAGACCAGCCTCATAAACTGCGTAATTTTGTCCTTGGTGTTTTTTTCCTCTGTAATATTTACTTGATGATTTTTTATCTACATCAAAAAATGTAATTGTAACAAACAAAGAAACAAAAGACCAGGCTCGCAGATGGCGGCCAACACCAATGCCACACGCCCTGCACCAAGCAGCAGGGGCCTCTGGAAAAGCCTGTCGCCTCCGTGACGTCAATACTGTTGTTTGTTCCACTTTGTGCCTGAGGAGACCGAGGCACTGGCCTGGTCATGCAGCTGGCATTTGTCCCCAGGCCACCAACTCCACCTGGAACATGTGACAACACATCTGATAAGGGAGAGGCTGCATGACAAACAGCAAAGGACTGTGAGCACATGGCCGTCCCGGGAGGAGATGGAGGTAGCACTCGCCTCTAGTGCGTGACCAAATTCCGGAGGCAGTGAGGCCCGGGGTGTGAGACGAACCCATCTGGAAACAAAGCTGGAAGACTTCGTGCACGTCTGGCCGTCCTCAGCGCTGAGTTCCCGCCCACGGGCAGCCTTCTGGTCTCAGTGGCTCAGACCGAGCCAGACGTGGAGGTTGGGCCAAGCCGGAAGCGAGGGCTTTGTCTCTGAAAGAGACGGGGGTGAGTTCTCAGGCCCCGGGTTAGCCGAGTCCCAGCCTTCCCCCGGCCCCAGCCTCGTGGGGTGCAAAGGCTACAGCCACGAGGGGCCCGCCCTCCTGCCCAAGGCTGCCACCAGACAGCAAGCCGGGGAGAAGAAGGCAGCCAGTGACAGGAAAAGACCGTTTTCAGTAAGTCAAGACTCCAAATCTGTGAGAAAAGCACTAACCCAGTGGTAGGAAAGTGGGCAGAGAACTGGAAAAACAGTTCACAAAAGAAGGGCCCCCCACAACCTGAAAAGACACCTCACTCTCTCCATCTCCCAAGACGGGGCTGGTCAACCACAGTCCAGGGGCCTAGTCCGGCCCTGTTGCCTGTGCTTGTAAGTAAAGTTTTATTAGCACAGAGCCACGCCCTCTCGTGAGCATGTCGGGTCTGGCTGCGCTCACCCCGCCATGGCTGAGTCGAGTGGCCGCAACAGAGCTCCTGTGACCCACAAAGCCTGAAATACGGCCCGGCCCTTCGCAGAAGAGTCCGCCGACCCTGCCCTAGGAGCCTAAGTGAAGAGACGCAGATCGGCAGGAATGAACTTCATGGGCGCCGACCCGAGCTGGCAAAGCCGAGGAAACAGGGACTGTGAGCCAGTGCGCCGTTCCAGAAAGCGCTCTGATGAAGTGTGTCAAGGGTATTCAGAACCGTCCCTCCCCCTCCTTCCAGGACTCTATCCCTAAAGAACGAGTCACAGTTGCCGCAGAGCTGTGCACCGAGGAGTTCATCGCGGCCGATTTGGAACCGTGAGGAACTGGAAACAGACCGGGCCTCCGACGTCTGTGGGACGGTTGCTTTTTGTTATGCATGTGGGACAATTTTGCAGCTTTCCAACATCTTCCGGTGACCCAGGAAAATGCCCCGTGTGCAGAGGTTACACAGAGACAACCGTGGTCCGGGGAGGGGGTGGAAGCACAAAGTACCCCCTTGCAGAAAATACACCAAACAGGGATGCTATTTGTGTCTGGAGGGTGGACTCAGAAATGCATTTTCAGAACAGATTTTTCTGTATTTTCCAAAATTTCTGTCTTGAGTGGTTCTTACTTTTATAATTGGAAAGAATAAACAATAAATGTGGAATGAGGAAGGAGGCGAGAGGAAGCGAGAGAGGGCGGGGAGAGGAAAGAGGGAAGGGGGCAGGGGACTCTGAGGGGCTTCCGTGCTGAAGGACGCTGGCCCATCTGGCCTCGCCTCTGTTCGAACTCGCTCTGCCCTTCCCAAGCTGTCCAGGGCCACCTTGGGCCACTGTGCACACTGAGGCCTGGCTCCCTTGTCTGTGATGGCAGCCGCGTGGGGACAGGCGAGTGACCCCCCTCACACTATGCTCAGCCTGGCTGGACGGGTGGCCGGACCTCGGGTGAGTCTGCTCTGCCCGCCCAGCAGCTGGGTTGTGTCCACTTCCTCAGAGTCATCAGATCTCGGGGTTCTGTGGGGGCTGTGGCCCTCTGGCCAGGATGGGGTAGGGGCCTGAAGTCACCCCGGCACCTCCCTGAGCTTACCCTTCTCTGACTTAGCCCTCGGCTCTCATAGGCCCCTCACCCCCCTTCCCCAGTGTCCCCCATCCAGAGTCCCTGATGCACCAGGTCACTGCCCACAAGTGTATCCAGGCTCGGGTCGCCCTTTGGGGGTCCTCCCCGTTGGTGGCCTGTCTGTGGTGGGGCCCATGCCTGCCCCACCTTCCCACCGCTCTTCTGTGTCCCAGGAGCCTGGTGTCCTCCCAGAGCCGGGCCACAGCCTGGCCGTGGGACGACCCCCAAAGGCCTTCCATGCCTCTGGTCTCGGACCAGTCGCTGTGTAGGGATGAGCCAGAGGTTCAGTGCCGCGGTGGCCCAGCGAGGGGGTGGCAGAGCCGGATGGGGCCCTGGGGGCTCCCTGCAGGCCTCATGGTGACTGTGCGGGGCGGGCACTGGGAGTCTCGGCTCCTTCCGAAGGCGCCAGCGCCTCCTTGACACAGAATGAAGTAAATGGGACAATGAAGGGGGGCGGTGTTTAAATTGCTGCTTTAACCCATTTGGAAGTCTGCTAATTATTCTCTTGAGGAAAGAAATGCGGGTTCATTATTATAATGAGCTTTGGGCAAAATATTTCATCGAGTTTGACAAGCCGCTGCGACTCCTTAAGCAAGTGGCTTCGCTCTGAAAGGCTCTTCCCCTACTTAGAGCTAATTGGCCTGGGGTCCCCCCGTCCCTGCGCTGTTTGTGTGCTGTTTTCATTTGCTTGTGAAAAGCCCCCGCTTTGATGTCCAGGACCAGATAAGGCCAGTGATGGGACAGGCCGGCGAGGGGACCGCGGCTAACGAGTGGGTGTCTGCCCCCCGCAGTCGCAGCGCGGGGCCCCCTCGGCCGCCCGCTCCAGGCCCGAGGCCAAGGCGATGTCATGAGGTAACCGCACAAACAGTCCTGCCTGAAAAATGTGCTTTTGTTTCACTAATAAATCTCCTTGGAGCCCTCCCCCCAGGCCCTGGGCTCCCCTCGGGAGGCTCGCCGGGCCTTCCCGCCTGTGCTGCTGCAGGATCCCTTCCCGGGAGGCGCGGGCAGTGGCACCGTGGGAGGGACACTGCCTCCCCCACCCCCGGG
>NW_007730723.1:212341-222807 GCF_000696425.1 Galeopterus variegatus
CCCCCACCCGCCGGCCCAGGACCCAGGACCTCGGGTCTCTGCGGCTCTTTCTCTGGGTGACTCTGCTGTCCTGAGGCCTGGGGGAGGGGCCCTGCGCTGGGCCACAGGGTCTTGCCACGTGGGAAGGGCTAGGCACAGCTCCTGAGCCATCTCAAAACCTGGATGGGGGCCCAGACCGACGTGGCACCCCCAGGAGTCAGCAGTCAGGCTGTGGGTGTGGCTGCGGGCAGTGCAGGGCACAGGCCCCCCTCCAGCCTGTCCTCACCTCAGGGCGTCCCTCGACCCTGACTCTCCCCGGCCACCGCCCGCTGTTCTTCTCCCTAACAAACACATGTCACCTCCCTGACTCTCGCTCTGGCTAAGGCCACCTCCTCCCTGACCAGGTCACCATCTCCAGGCCCTGGCGACCCCTTGCAGTGGCAGGGGCAGGGTCACAGCAGAGAAGGCCGTGCCCGGGCAGCATGCAGGCCCCTGAGCCTCGGTCTCCACATCTGTAACGGGAGGAAGGACGCTCACTCCGGGCGCGTGGCCAGCACTACCTGGAGCCCGCCCTGCTGAGCAGCTGGCCCTGCGCCCGGCACGTGGCAAGAGGAAGCACCCGCTTCCCGCCCTCTCGTGGGCGCTGCTGCGGGCTTGTCTTCCCGCCCACCGCCGAGCGCCAGACCGAGGTTTGGTGCCGTCTGCTCAGGGCACCGAGGGTGACCCACCGTCCCTCCCTTCCACAGCACCCGCGCAAGCCACTGCACCGCCCCAGACAGTGGATGGTGTTGGAGGTGCTGCAGGGATAGGACGGGGCTCAGGGCATTACGGAGCTGCCCCTGGTCAAAAATATACCACGTAATTACAGACTGGGATAATTGCTGTGCAGGATCTGAGCAGGGCGCTGTGCCGGAGCAGAGCGAGGGTGGTCAGGGAAGGCCTCCGAGGGAGGGGCATCTGAAAATAGCATTCAGAGCTGCTATTAATAGGCTTTATTGCAGAGCTGAACGGAGGACGATAATTTCTCCGTAGGTAACTTCATTAATGTTTTTAAGTGGAAGTGTTTATATAAATAGATAGATAATCTTAGTTCTGTTTGAATTTCTAGAAAGGTTCAAAATGAAAAGTGAATCTCTCTATGATCCCCCCCTTCCCTGAGGATACCCCTTGTTATCCCAGAACTGTCTGTCATTAGTGTGAGGGGCGCAGCATTTCAGACATTTCTCTGCATGTTGCATAGAAAAAGGATGGATGAATAGGCTGGTGGTTGTGTGGAGGGTTGGGGGATAGATGGATGGAAGGTGTATGGACAGATGGACTGATGGACAGATGGGTGAGTGGGTGGGTAGATGAATCCATGGATGGATGGGTGGGTGGTCACACAGATGGATGTGTAGGTGGGGTGGGTGCATGAACAGACAAATGAACAGACACATCATTAAAAACTATTATAGGGCCGGCCCGGTGGTGCATTGGATAGCGCACCGCTTGGGAGCATGGCGGCGCTCCCGCCGAGGGTTCGGATCCCATGTGGAGACCGGTTCCCGCTCACTGGCTGAGCGTGGTGCGGGCGCAACACCGAGGGTTGCGATCCTGTTGCCGGTCCCCGGTACGGACACCAAGGGTTGCAATTCCGTTACCGGTCACGAAAAAAGACGAAAAGGAAAAAAAAAAAAAAACTATTATAAACATGGGATCACATGATACCTGTGAGTTCTGAATTGTTCATTTTTCTCAACGAAGAAACGAAAACCAAAGGAAAACAGAAGAAATTGCTGAAGTTAGGAAAATGTTTCTTCAGCAAAAGAGAAATTCATTTCTAAGTGTCACTTTCAAGTTAAGGGGAAAGTATGATAAGATTTGGGAAGCTGCGGTCATCCTGGTCTTCGGGGTCTTGTCTCAGCATCTCAGGGTGGTGGGCAATGTCGCAACCCGGCCCACCCTCCCTCCCGGTATGTGTTCGCGATGCACTCATTGTCACCATGACGTCGGTCGGGTCCTGTGACCTCTGCATGTGTTCTGGGCCCTGCCTCCCACTGTCGTCTGTCTGGGTTTTACATGGAGGTGGAGACAGCTCACATGGTCGTCTCACGACAGGCGCCTCTTCCTCGGCTCGTTTGAGTTCAACGGATCTCTAGAGGAGCTGGATTTCTTCCTCAGGTGCCTGATTCCAGAAGGTGCCACGGGCACAGCCGCTTCGCCGCTCCCCTCCTCCGCTTGTGCTCTCCGCCTTTATGGGCCCCAGGTGCCCAGGTCGCCAGGTGTGCTGGTCCCGTTTCTCCCAGATCCCTCACTCCTCCAGCCGTAGTCTGGACTTGCTTCTCCTGGGGCTTCTGCCTGGCATCGTCTGGAACTTGCCATCGCCACCTCCTAGGTGGGGTTACTGCTCCCTGAATCTCACACCTTCTTCTTTATTATTTATTTCCTCAATTTCCTGGGGAAACCTCGAGCTCCTTCCTAGCAAGGAGCTTGTGGAAGGCAATTGTTCTGAGTCCTCACACAGCTGGAAATGTCTATCCGACCATCCTGCCCTGTGGATACTTCAACTGGGTATGGAATTACACATCAAAAGTCATTTTTCCTCAGCGTTTTGAAGCCCTGTGCACGGCCTTCCAGCAGCCAGCCTTGTTGTTAAGAAGTCAGCATGGCTTCGTCCTGGGACTTTGTGAGTGGCCTTTCTTTTCTTTTCTTTTCCTCCCGGAAGCTTCCACATCAAAAGTCATTTTTCCTCAGCGTTTTGAAGCCCTGTGCATGGCCTTCCAGCAGCCAGCCTTGTTGTTAAGAAGTCAGCGTGGCTTCGTCCTGGGACTTTGTGAGTGGCCTTTCTTTTCTTTTCTTTTCCTCCCGGAAGCTTTTAGCATCTGCGGTGTAGCCTTGAGGCTCTGGATTTCCTGGGGAAGTCCCTTTGTGGGTGACTTTGTTCCCTGACTGTGCTGGGCACTTGCTGGGCCTTTTGGAAACTTTAGTCCTTATGCTGCAGAAAATTTCCCACGTAATTTCTGATCATTTTCTTCATGCCATCACCTCCGTTGTCTCTTTCTGGAATTCCTTTTGGTCAGATTAAAGACATTTTTAATGAAACTTCAGTGTTTCAACTCGCCCTCTGTTCCGTTCCTTGGGATCATATTTTTGACTTTATCTCTGCAGCATTCTATGGAAGTGTGCTGGCGGCACTGCTTCTGACATCCCCCCATGTGCTTTTGCTGTCTAGCACTGGCCATGGCATTCTGACCTTATTTGGTGGGAATAACGGCTCCTAGAATCTTCCTGGAAATTCCAGATACATCTTATATCTTAACATGTGCTTAATTCCCTAATCTTCTGTGTCTGTTTGGTCAGCTGGCCTCTCTCTTTCATTTTCCAAATGTCTTCAACTGTTTGTTTGGGGTCTGTGCATGGACGGGTTCGCTGGCATTTAGGATGTGTTGATGATAGTGGGGGTTCCGGTCATTACACTGGAATGGACCGGAAGCATCAGATGTGGAGGCCGCTGCTTCCAAGAGCATGGAAGGTACAAGGCTAGCAGCTGGGAGTCCCACCAGGTAGGACATTCTGGTGTGACAGAGGGACAGGACAAGGTCCCCACACTCCACCCCTGCTCTTGGTGCCACAGGCCTCCTGCACACCTCCATGAGGACTCCAGACCTCCCTACCTGGCATTCAAGGCCTGGCCGCACCCACCTGTCCAGCCTTGGCACCTCACAGCCCTCACTGAGATGTGGCCGTGTGCAGTCACAGCATCTCTGCATCCCAGGCTGGACACTTTGGTTGTGCTGTGTCCTTCTGAAGCCTGTTGTGCTTCTGCACAGCTACCATGGCCCATGTGGAGCCCCCCTCCCCCAACCAGGGAGCCTCTGGGTTGGGACAGCCACTCTGCCCTGTCCAGCTCTTGCAGCTCCTTGTCCTTGTCACAGCTGTCTTCCCATGCTACGCCCGGGTCCGAGCTCCCTAGCCTGTGACCTTCTCAAGGGTTGGAAGTCATCTGGGTCCTTCATGTCCCCAAACACAGTTCCCTGACCCTTATCAGTGCTCCATGAAGGCAGTGGAATACTCTTCTGAACTGGTGTCTTGGTTAGTTGAGTAATGGCTACAGTTTACGTAAAGCCTAGAACCATGAAGTGTGAGGCTGTGCCTGTGCTGAAAGCCTCAGGTGGAGCCAGAAGGTGACCAGAGACAAGGCCAGGTCACATGTGCCCGGGCGGGCCCATCTGCTGAGTGGTGAGGGTGGCCAGATGGCCACTAGGAGGTCATCCTGCTTCCAGGCTGCAGCCGTGGGGTGTGCATTCGGGGGGTGGGGGTGTCCATGTGGCTGTAGGCCAGGAGGGCTTGTAGGCCGCGGCTGGAGGAGGTCGGTGTGCTGGATGGTGCAGTGGTGGGCCTGGAGCTGTGCGAGGTCGGGTGGGAGGGGCAGAGGCCAGCAAGAAGGAGGGCCTGGCAAAAGCCCCACTCTTTGCAGGCTGGAGCCCAGAAAACAGCACTGCACAAGCAGCACGTACCCATTCCAGCCTCCAGAGCTCCCAAGGCAGGGGCAGCTCTGCCCACCTGCATGTGCGTCTGGTGGAGATCGTAGTGTGCACTCGCCGGTGCGGCCAAGTTCAGGCCCCATGTGGGCCTCAGTTTCTGTAGAACAGGGCAGGGACAACAGCTTTCAAGTCCATTGTATCAGGACATGGCCACCTGAGCGCAGGACAGCCACAAGTACCAGAAAAGCCAAGGGCAGCCATCAGCAGGGACAGCCAGGGAGAGGTGGTGAGTAAATGCCCTGCCACCCCCAGGACTCTCCAGCAGGCTGAACTCCAGGTGTCCTGGTGCCAGCAGCCTCAACAGCTGCCCCCTTCTCTTCCCCTTCCTCACCTACCAAATAAAGCCTCTGCCCTTGAGAAGCCATCTCAGGATCTGGTTCTGGACCTCTGAGACAGCCAGGATGTAATGAGAATTAGCAGGTCACACACGCAGATCAGTGCCCACCTTCAGTGCCACAATGATTTACGAGTCACACTAGTGTTAAAGTCCCCAGCCCCACGGCTGGGACTGTAGCATGCTCATGACGTGGGGCTGTGACCCATGTGAACCTGGTCAGCACACAGTAAGAGCAGAAGGAAGCCTCTGGAGGCAGACAGATTCAGGTCACCAACTGCCTGATCTCTCAGGGCCTCAGTTTTCCCATCTGCTAACTGGACATGGTGACACCAGCCTGAAGGGCTGCTTTGAGGACCAGGGCGGCAACCATGTCCCCTCCCTCCCCATGGGGCTGCGAAGGCTATGGCCAGCTGCCCACTCCCTGCTGGGCAAGCCAGGCTCTGGGGTGAGCGGATTGGACAGCAGGACTTCCTCCTGGGACTGACAGCTGCCACACGGCTTCTGGGCTTTCTCTGGCATTGGCAGCTGGTGCGGGATTAGCCGGGATGCAGGTGGGCCTTTCTGCACACAAAGCAGGGTCCTCCCCCGCCAGGGGAATGGGCCACGGACCACCAGAGCTCTGCCTGCGCCAACATGTCGTGGGCCTGTGGCATGGGGAAGCTGCGTCACTGAGAATTTCATTCTATTTTGAATGTAACACGTCCACAAATGTCCTGCAAAGTTTACTGAGCACCTGTTTGGGACCCAGCCCTAAGCAATAGCTGGCGACACTGTGTAACAAACCACCACCAAATCCCCACAACTCACACTGAGAGGCCCTTGGGTGTCTGCTGCCAGCTGGGGGCTGGCTGGGCTGTGGTAGGTGCCATCAGATGGGGTCTCTCATCCCTCCGGGCCAGTGAGAAAGCCGGGCACATTCTTCTCAAGACGATAGCCAAGACTCTGTGCTCCAGGAGCTCAGAGTCACTCTCACTAGGGCCTGGTCCCTTCAGCCTCTCAGCTGCCATCACCCCCACTCCAAAGCCTTCCAGACCAGACCTGCAGGGGTGAGCATAGCCACCCCCATGCATGGGCTGAAGTCCCCACTCTGTCCCTGACTAGCACCAGGATCTCAGGCAGGTTGAGCTTTCCGAGCCTCAGTTTCCTTATCTGCAAAGTGGGCACAGAGCGTTCTCTGAGTTCCTGCCTGGTAGCAGTTCTGAAAAATAAACAAGTGACAGTGGGAACAATGTTGCAGGTACAGGCTCGGTAGCATGAGCTGCTGCTGTTCCTGGGTCCGATGGCCCCTCGCGGCCTCTCTGTGCAGAGCCCGGCAGGGGCTCAGGCCCAGCCCCAGCACCGCCTGCGCCTCACCCCTCTCTCCTCTCCTCCTGCCATCGCCTGCCCTACGGCCCTCCTTCCAGGCCCTCTCCTGCCTGCGGCCCCTCAGCCTGCCCCTCATGACCCCCCAAGTCGCCCCTCCTTCAGGAAGCCCCCCGGAAACCATGCACCCTGCACAGACCGCAACATCCCACATGGGTTAACATGCCCACGGAGCAGAAACTCCCCTAGAAGTTAAGCAAAGATGGAGATGTGCAGACACATACATGAAAAGCCTAGGAGTAAGTGGCTTCAGGCACAACTAGACCCAGGAACTGAAGCCATAGCAGCAGCAGCAGCTGTCTCTGTGGTCAGGGCGCTCTCTGTGAGGGGACCAATGGCCCTCGACAACCCCAGACACACATCCCCACAGGTCACAGTTTTCCAGCAAAACTCCCATCAACGTACTCTCAGCCCAGCCTCAGTGCAGGCCTATCCTGAGCCATCCCTGCAATGGCCAAGGGGTGGACTGTGCTCATCCTCTAGACTGAGTCAGCTGGAGCTAGTGGCACCCAGTGGGGAGGGTGGTCCCCAAGTAGAAGGTGGATGCCACCACCGGGAGACGGGAGAGGAGCCAAGGCCTGCTCCTCTCCACCCCACCCTGGCAGAGGTGGCCAAGTTAGTTGGCACAGCTGGGCTGCTATAACAACAAGACCCCTAGACGTTACAGCCTGTGCAGGACAGCAGCTCACGTGTGTCCCCGCATGGGTGGGCAGTTAGCAGCCACGGCTGGTGGGACTCTTCCACTCTCAACATGCAGGGCCCTGGGCCCTTCCTATCTGCTGCTCAATGAGCGTCTCCATGGCCATATCTGGCCACCGCCATGTTCATGTCTAGCCTGCAGGGGTCGAGGGACATGGCTTAGCTCTCCTGGAATGTCCCAGCATTGCACATGTCCCCTGTGCGGGGTATGCTGGCCAGAATAGCCCGTGGCCATGTGGGCTGGGAGGCAGGCTGGGAGGTGTAATCCCTCCCTGGGTAGCCATGTGCTGGCCTCCGCTTGGGACTTCCATTCCTAAGAGGCAGGAGAGGAGAGTGGACACTGGGGACAGGTTGCAGTTCCTGCCACTCCAGTGCCTGGCCTGTAGTGGGCACGAGCCCTTTGGGTGCCTGAATGTGAAGCCATGGGTTGATGGGTGCTGGAGGCCCTTCATAATCTGTCACGCCGATGGGAACGGGCTTGGCTGGTGGATGTGCTGTAAATGCTTGGGATGCCCATGTGTGCAGCCCCACTGGGCTGAGAGAGACCCCATATATGTACCCAGATGTACCCCAGGCTGCCTCATCTGTGGATTCCTGGGCTGAGTCATACCGGGGGTCCAGGCAGGCAGACTGCTTCCCGAGCTGAGGCAAAGGAGGATTTACCTGGAGTGCCACAAGAATTCCTCCCTGGGACTCACCTGCCCGAGGAGGAACAGGCCACTCACTCCGGCCACCCAGTGGCAGGGGCTGAGGGGCGGACCTTTCCAGGTCAGTGGGCTCCATGCGGCCTGAGGACAGCAGAGGGAAGCAGGAGGAGCCCGATGGCAGTGCAGGGAGCGTGGCTGCCTGGGACAGCCACGCTAAGGGTCACCCCCATCTGCAGAACACGGGGCCCCACCTCCAAGGTGGTTCTGATATCCTAGGGAGTTGGGAACTCCTGAGTCTGGGAGCCACCTCCCAGCTGAGGGCCCCGGAGGGTGGCCAGATTTAGTAAATGAAAATGCAGAACGCTCAAGACAAAGCACTGTTCGGTATAAGTGTATCCCAAATGTCTCACCGGACATACATACCAAAACTTTTTCTTAAATTTTTTATCTGAAATCCAAATTAAGCTGGACATCCTGTAGACCCTTGCTGTGGAGGGTCTCCACACCCCTGTGAGCCTTGAACCCGCCCTGCGGTCAAGGGCCTCGCCTCCCCAGGACTGCACGTGGCGCAGACAGTGCAGTCTTCTGCAGCGGGGCCGTCTGCCCAGGCCGGTGCACGCACTTCCCCAGCAAGCCTCCCTCCGTCCCTTCTTCCCAGTGACCTGGGACTGGGAGGAGGGTTCCCTTCCCTGACAACCGCTGCTGCACACAGGTCGCAGGTGGTGGGAGGCACGTTAGAGTCCCAGCCCGCCCTGCCCACCCCATGGTGGCCTCCGCCATGGCCAGAAGGGCATTTCCGGCAGCCGGAACAGTGCGGACAGCGCAGCTTTCCTTCCCAAAGATGAGGGCCAGCCCCATCCCAAGGGGCGCCCGGCTCGCACGCCCCCCCCACATTCCTGTCTCCACGCAGCAGCCAGAGGGACGTTGAAAACATAAACCAGACCACAGTGCTCCCTGCGCGAGCCCCCGACGGCCTCCCTCTGCCCTGGAATGCAGTGCAGGCGTCCTTCCACGGCCCGCAGGCCCCATGGCCCACGCCTGCCTCGAACTTCACCTTCCCGGAGCTCCTACTCCCCACCTTCTTGGGGTTCCCTCCTCATAGCCACTACACCTGAGCAAAGGGCGCCCCTTGAGTCCCACAGGCCAGCCCTTGCTGCCATGCCTGGGGATGCCACCTGCCCTTGCCATTCCCACCTGGTCCCTCAGCCCCATCCCACCTCTGCCTGGGCTTGGCTGCTGTGGTCTGGCTCTCCCGCTGGGATGGAAGCTCCCAGAAGGCAGGGCTGGCCAGGTACTATCTGCATCACAGTGCGGAGCTAGGAATAGAGCCTGTTCATGGGCAGTGCCTGTTCATGGGCAGTGCCCAGCAAGCTTTGTGGCCCTGTCTTCCGCTGGCACCAAAGAGTCACCTGTCAGAGTGAGGGGTGGGTGGTGAGCCGGAGGGCCCTAAAGTGCCTGGGGCCGCTCACAGGGTCACTGATGGCCCCTGGATGCCAGCAGGCCCCTGAGTACCCTGGCCCTGTCAAGGCCCTGCGGTCTCTGGACCCCAACCCCAGCCCAGACCGTCCCGTGTGTCCTCATGCATCTCCATCTGCATCACACTCACTGGGGCTGAGACCAGGGACCTCCCCTTCCTCCCCAACACCTGCTTGCCTTCAGTCTCTCTCTCTCAGCACATTTTCCCCCATCCGCTCATCCCAACTCACCCTTCCTCAGCTCCCTGCCTGGTCTCCAAGCCCTGACAACACCCCCAATCCCTGTACCCATGATCCCCTCTTTGATTGGGGACCATCTGGCCACATAAAGCATGTCCCCTGTCAAGAGGGGTGGGGACTCAAGGGACGAGAGAAGGAACAGAGGGAAGATCAGAATCTTGGTTGGTCCCGGTCTGTTTTTAGTTGGTGGCAGGCTGTCACTCCAGAGGCCAGCAACTGCGTCACCAGAGCCCTTTGATCTTCTGATTGTTGCTGCAAGATACACAGGATGCAGCTGCTAACTGCCATGGGAAGAATGAAGGCAGGCACACGGGCCTGGGAGGGGGCGGCATGAATGAAGACGGGTGTGTGGTGGGTGGACACGGGTGGACAGACAGGTAGATGGGCAGAGGGAGGGTTGAATAAAGCAGTGGATGAGTGGGGGGTGGGTGGGGGGATAGACGGGTGGGCAGACGGACGGATGGGTGCGTGGGTGGGTGGATGGGTGGATGGATGGATGGATGGGGAGATGGGTGGATGGGTGGATGGATGGATGGATGAGTGGGTGGATGGATGGATGGATGGGGAGATGGGTGGATGGATGGGTGGGTGGATGGATGGATGGATGGGTGGATGGGTGGATGGATGGGGAGATGGATGGATGGGTGGATGGATGGATGGGTGGATGGACGGGTGGATGGATGGGGAGATGGATGGATGGATGGGTAGATGGATGGATGGGGAGATGGATGGATGGGTGGATGGATGGATGGGTGGATGGACGGGTGGATGGATGGGGAGATGGATGGATGGATGGGTAGATGGATGGATGGGGAGATGGATGGATGGGTGGATGGATGAATGGGGAGATGGATGGATGGGTGGATGGATGAATGGGGAGATGGATGGATGAGTGGATGGATGGATGGGGAGATGGATGGATGGGTGGGTGGATGGATGGATGGGTGGATGGATGGATGGATGGATGGGGGGATGGATGGATGGGTGGATGGATGGATGGATGGATGGATGGATGGATGGATGGATGGATGATGGATGGGTGTTGGATGGATGGATGGATGGATGGGTGTTGGATGGATGGATGGATGGATGGGTGTTGGATGGATGGATGGATGGATGGGTGTTGGATGGATGGATGGATGGATGGGTGTTGGATGGATGGATGGATGGATGGGTGTTGGATGGATGGATGGATGGATGGGTG
>NW_007730723.1:223779-268258 GCF_000696425.1 Galeopterus variegatus
GGATGGATGGGTGGATGGATGGATGGGTGGATGGATGGATGGATGGGGAGATGGATGGATGGATGGGTGGATGGATGGATGGGTGGATGGATGGATGGATGGGGAGATGGATGGATGGGTGGATGGATGGATGGATGGGGAGATGGATGGATGGGTGGATGGATGGATGGATGGATGGGGAGATGGATGGATGGATGGATGGATGGATGGGTGGATGGACAGATGGATAGATGGATGGGTAGATGATGGATGGATGGATGGATGGATGGATGGATGGATGGATGGATGGATGGATGGATGGATGGATGGATGGATGGATGGATGGATGGATGGATGGATGGATGGATGGATGGATGGATGGATGGATGGATGGGTGGATGGACAGATGGATAGATGGATGGGTAGATGGATGGGTGGATGGATGGATGCGAGGGTGGGTGGACAGATGGATGGATGGGTACGGGGGAGATGGAAGGAGAGCTGGATGAAGAGATAAGTGGGTGGATGATGGATAGATTAGGGAGGGGAGGAAGGGAACCAGTGAGCTTGCATGAGTAGATAAAGGACGTCAAGCAAGGATCCTCCAGCAGGAACACGTGGGCCCCAAGCCCTCAAGGCTAGTGTCCCTTCCTGCTGCATCTGCCCCTGGCTGCTGGGCAGACCACTCTGCTGTCCCACCGAGCCCTGGGTCTTGAGCCATTTCCCTCCCTGGCTCTTCCCTGCCTAGAGAAGGTGCCGGTGGAGCCTGGCTCCTTCTCTGCTTCCCGGTCATCCAGGCCCCGCTGCCTCTGGGGCCTGGCCTGGGACGTGGTGAGAAAGTGCCTGTGTGGTGTCCAGCATAGCACCCATCCAAGGCCAGCTCTGCACACCTGGCTTTCCTGACTGCAGCATTAGACAGTGGAGGAGGGGAGTCGCCACAGTAACCGTCACCCACCCACCTACTGCATGTCACGCACAGTACAGGTATGTCCTGTGCTCTTGATAGCCCCACATGGTCAGTACTAACCTCTCCACCATTTACCCTGATGCTCATGAGGTGAGGGGCCCACGCCTGGAGTGGCTGGTTCACAGCTCGAACCCAGGTGGCATTGGTCCCCAGGGCCTAGAGGGTGTCCAGCCGTCACTGCAGTGCCTGCAGTCCCTCTCTGAAGACCAGGTCTTGGGAACACCACATCGGGGGATCCGCTGGACCCTTGGGCTCAGGGAGGGGGCTCTGTAGCCCCCACAGCCACATCTGGGTTCTAAGGAGGCACGCTGAGTTCCTGTGGGAT
The DNA here is from genome assembly GCF_000696425.1 of Galeopterus variegatus. Classification (NCBI taxonomy): domain Eukaryota; kingdom Metazoa; phylum Chordata; class Mammalia; order Dermoptera; family Cynocephalidae; genus Galeopterus; species Galeopterus variegatus. The sequence continues at coordinate 225,051 of NW_007730723.1, forward strand.
GGTCCTGTGTTTGGAGGCCCCTCTCCTGACCCCCCAGAGCCAGAGGAGGTCCTGGGAGCCCCTCCTACTCTGTAGATCCAAATGCCTGGCACCAACTCAGAACCCCCACCCCAGTGCCCCTTTGAGAGCCTTTGGGAATGGGTACAAAGTATCCTGTTCTTGCCAACCCCAAGAGAGGAGGGGCACCCTGGACACCTGGTGGCAGTTGAGAGGGCTGGCACCGTCGCCCTCCAGTCCCAGGCTGGCACAGGCAAACGGGCAGCCTGACCCCCTCCCTAAACTGTCCCCACCCTCTGCAGGCAGAGAGACAAGAGAAGAGGGTGGCAGTGAACGTGGGGGGAAAGGGGCCCCAGAGGCCCTGGGTGGAGCTGCTCCATCCCTTCCCGCCAGGCTCCCCAGAGCTCCTGGCTCAGCGGCCCCACCCTCAGCATGAGGCGGTCTGCTCAGGGGTCTCCAGGCTGTCCCAACAGCTGCCCATGCAGAAAAATTGAGCATCGCTGAGTCACCGCACACCTGTCGGAGTGGAGAGGGGGAATGGGGGGCCAGGCCAGCTGGATGTATTCCTTGGCAGGCAGGCCCCAGGCACTGGAGAGCCCAAATGTGTGCACAGCCCCAGGCGGGGGCTCCAGGAGATGAACGTGGACAGCTGGTGGCCCGGACTGGGGAGGGCAACAGCCCCCGAGGAGGAGGGCAGCGTCCGGGGAGCAGAGGCCTGCAGCACAAACCCTCTCGGCACCTCCACTCTCGCGCGTGAAACTAGCCGTAGTACATACTGTGCTTGAAGGGTTAACAGCCACGTGTGCAGAAAGTCCCTGCACGACCCGTGACAAGTCCCAGCACGCCGGAGACACGGGTGGGCAGACAGAATAAAGATTCAGGTCTCAGAAGGGGCTCTAAAGGGCAGAGTGGCAAAAATTGGAAAGTGGGGTAAAGCTCAGTGCCGGTGACGATGCAGGGACATGAGCCCTTCTGCACACATGGGGACAGTTTCCACAGCCTTTTGCGAAAATGGTCAGATCATCAAAATCGAGACAGTGTCCACCCTTTGGTCCAGTGAGTGCCTTCTGAGAATGTGTCCTGGAGCAATAAAGCCCCCGGGGTGGGAACAGGCTCCCTGTAGGGGTGAGAAGCTGGACTCACCCTGCCTGTCATCGGGAGGAGACAGGCGGCCTCACCATGGTGAAGCCGTACTAGGACTAGATGCTGGTGGCTGCAGAAAGGGCACAGTAGAGCCCCTCCACTTAAGGGGTGGCCACGGTGTGTTATTAAGCAAGAAAAGCACTTGCTGTGCCTGGAACATTCCAGCACGCCTCCCCCAAGGGGCTGTCACCCCAACTGGCCCGTCTCTGGGCTGCTGCTCCCCGCCAGCCTCCCAGCTGGCAGCCTCAGAAATCTCCGGCTCAGGAGGCCTTCGCGAGCCCACATCTCTACCTAGCCACACGGTGACTTGCTTCTCGGGTTGTTGGTTGCCTGTCTCTCCCCCAGCCCCATATATCATGTGGTTGGGTGGGATGTCACATGCCGGTGGGACATCTGCCGGCGTTATGTCCATCTCCACACCTGAGCCATGTGTGTGGGTGCTCACTTGGGGTTCCTTGGAGGAACAGACGCAGGTCTGTGAGCCGCAGCCCAATCCTGCCTCTGTAGGTCCCCTCCAAAACCTTGGTCCCCATCCCCAGAGCATGGTGGGGCCCAAGGTTGACAGGCGGTCTCTGAGCAACTGAGCCCAGCAGCGCTTCTGACTGCCTGAGGGGACGGGGAAACAACCCTGGCCCTAGTCTGCGACTCCCTGCCACCCGTGGCCCAGGCTCGTGGCTCCAGCCCCCGGCCTGGTTCTGCTCCGTAGGCCAGCTCCACGCCACACCCTTCCAAGGGTTAACAGCACAGGCCCTCGCAGCACCAGCGCCGTTTGCATTTGACGTGAAAATGTTTTTGCAGCAGGCCCGGATGCCAGCATTTTTGTGGTCACAGTCAGATGTTTTTAACTACATTGGACAGAACCCACGACAGCCCTTTCCATGGCTTCAGCCAGTTTCTGAGCGCTACCTTGAAGCCCCTCACACCCCAGGATGAGGGCCGTGTCAGTGTCCCGGCCCCCCCAGCTTTGTGCAGATATCGATACCCCCAGCATGAAGCTGACCCCCAGTCATGGCAGCCACCCCAGTGGCAGGCCAGGGAGGACCACGGGGCGTTTCAGATCCTCAGTGAGCCGTCTGGCCTCCCTGCATACCATCTGCCCCCTGGAAGAACGGGTTCCCCAGTTTTGGTTCCTGGGGCCTTCAGAAGGCTCAGCCAGGGAGGCTCAGAGGGAGCGTGTTAATTTGGAGCTGTCCTGGCTCCACAAAGACCATGGAGCCACCCCAAGCCAGGCATCTGTTGGCGCAGACCCACATGGGGTCCGCACTGGCGTGGTTGATCCCCTTTCCTCCACAGCAAAGGTAGAACATTAGACTCAAAGAAACACAGAATTCTTGGGATGCAACTCAAATTCCAAAAACAGATCCCAGATCCACATACAGTTTAGAAACCTCCCATAGAACACTCTCTCCCCTCCCCAGTCGGCACCCACCAGCTTCCTGCAAATCATGCACATTTGCATTGTAAGGGCCCTGAGAAGGCCTGAAGTGAAAGAACCTAATTTTGTTTAACCCAGAAGTTCCCAAACTACTACCTACAAAACTTTTTTTTTTTCTTTTTTTCTGGTGGAACATGCGTGGACACCTAAAACCCGTCATTCCAGCAGTGTAAGGGCCCTGAGAAGGCCTGAAGTGAAAGAACCTAATTTTGTTTAACCCAGAAGTTCCCAAACTACTACCTACAAAACTTTTTTTTTTCTTTTTTTCTGGTGGAACATGCGTGGACACCTAAAACCCGTCATTCCAGCAGGGGAGCGGCAGGACTGTCAAAAAACCACCCCTGGTCATGCCCCTCTCCACCCCACATTAGAACCTAGTGCGTCCCGGACTCAGAGCAGGACAGCATGGCCTGAACCCTTCCTTCGCCCCAGCCAACGTCCGAACCCGGGGCAAGGGTCTGTCTGCTCTTCCCCTTGGTGTTAGGTGGCCCGAGAGCATGGGGGCCAGGATTGTGGCCTTGTGCCCTGCACCATCCGTGGGCACACAGCTTTCCTTTCAGGGGCTCTGTGGGGCCACACCCCAGGTTTTGGCACATGGCTGTTCACAAGCTGCACTCCACCTTCCTGGAGGCGCCTCCCACGTGGCCGAGCCCCCCAACCTCACCCCCCACAGTGTGCACATCCCAGGGCAGCCCGGAAGTCCTCAGAAAAGTGCAAAGAGGCCTTTCTCACGTGGAAAAACTAGGGCGGGATGCCTCTGGTAGGTCAGAGCCAAGTGCTGGGAGCCATCCCGGGGCTTTGCCGTCCTGGGTGAGGGGCCCAGATAGTCCCACCACTGTTTCTTCTGCTACACCAGATGCCTTATACCCACCCCCACCCCCACATGTGCACACACCACTCAGAGGCTGGATCTGCCCCCCTGGAATGCAGCCCATCCATCTCCAGTTGGTCCCCCCTGCCCAGCTGCTGAGTCCCCAACCCCTGCACACCTGTCAGGTCCTCAATGCCAACTGCCCAGAGCCCCCATCCCCAGGCCCAGTCTGATGGCCCTGGCCCTTCCCCCAGCCCAGGCCAGGCTCTGCTCTCAGCTGCCGGCATGGCCCCCCTGCCAACCCTCCCCAACAGGTGTCCCCACAACTGCTGGGGACACAGCTTGGCCTTGTGCTCTCCCCACATCCCCAGGCCCAGTGGAATCACATCAGATGGGGGAAGGGGACCACCTGCCACTCGGGAAGGCAGGTGGTGGGAGGGGTCCAGCCTCTCTCCAGCAGTTACCCAGCTCTGTGGGACCCCCGCCTCCTCACGCCCCCAGCTCCAGCCTGTTGGTCAGGCCTCTCCTGCCCCTTTGAAAAGACCAACTGGACCTTCTCCAGGGAGCTTCTTCCCTGCAGGACCCATGTCACCTGGCCCTCATTTAGTCATTCAATCAACAGGCATTTGCCGAATCGCCCTGTACTCCAGACATCAGCAGTGGGCTTGACCACCACAGTCCCAGCTCCCAAGGGCTGTGGTCCATTGGGGAGGACAGACAGCACTCGAGGAAAGGAAAATAATCAAGATCATTTCATGGTGATAGTAAGTGGCTGCTGTATGCCTGGACGCTTGTCAGGGTGTGAGGGGAGGAAGGCAAGCCAGGGTATGTGTGTGGGGTGCAACGCAGGCCAGGAACTTGGGGATGGGGGACACCCAACACCCAGCAGCCCACCAATGAGAGTAGAGTCTGGTTGGAAACACACCTGAAACAGAGCATCCCAAACACCTGGGGACAGGAGCCTGGAGCCTTCCTGACGTTGAGCCATCCTTGCATTCCTGAGATAAGCCCTACACGATCTTGACTCTATCATGCTGCTCAATGCCATCTGCTAATGTGTTTTTTTGGGATTTTTGGCATCTGTGTTCATATCTGGTTTGGGCCTAGAATTTTCTTGTGTTTCATTACCTGATTTTAGTGCCTGGTTTTATCTCATGAGATAATTTGAGTGATTTTCCATCTTGGCCTGTGTCCGAAAACACATTGTGTGGAATACATGTTATCTGTGTTTTGGAGGTATTGTAGGAGTCACCCCAAAAACGTGGACTGGGAAACTTCTGGAGGAGGGTAGGTGACTGCCATTTCAATTTCTCTAATAGGTTTGTGTTTATTAGGCGTGTGGAATACATGTTATCTGTGTTTTGGAGGTATTGCAGGAGTCACCCCAAAAACGTGGACTGGGACACTTCTGGAGGAGGGTAGGTGACTGCCATTTCAATTTCTCTAATAGGTTTGTGTTTATTAGGATTTTCTACTTCATAAGCCACTTTTAGTCATTTTTTCTTTGAAACTTATCCATCATGTCGAGTTTTCAATTTTGACACAAAAGCGTATATCATAATCACTTATAATTATTAAGTACCCTCTGCATCTGTAGTTATTACTCTCCTTTCATACCCAATTTTTTGTTACTTTACTTGTTTAAAGTTTATCTATTTTATTGACCCTTCAAACGACCAGCATTTGATTTTATTGGTCAATTATCTTTTCATAAAAAAATTTTCTTTTTGCCTAATGTCTCCTCTATATTTATTAATTCCTTTCTTCGCGTTTATTTTGGTGTTCTTTCTGTAGCTTCTTGAGTTGAAAGCTTAGCACGTTTATTTTCAGTCTTTCTGATTTCCTAAAACTGCTATAACTGTTCCTCTGAATACCCTTTTGGCAGCATCCCACAGGTTTTGGAATGTGACACCCTCATTGTGAATCCATTCTAAGGTCTAATTGCCATTTAATTTTCTTCTTAACCAAAGATCTTTCTGATTTCCTAAAACTGCTATAACTATTCCTCTGAATACCCTTTTGGCAGCATCCCACAGGTTTTGGAATGTAACACCCTCATTGTGAATCCATTCTAAGGTCTAATTGCCATTTAATTTTCTTCTTAACCAAAGAGGTAGTTAGGAGTGTGCATTTTAAACTTCCAGGTGTATCAATTTTGTTACTTTTTATTATTGATTTCCAATTTTATTTCAAGGTACAGACTTTTTGAAAGTTATTAAGTGTTTAGAGGAGGCCTAATCCAGTCATTCTTGCGGCCCTCATGTGTGTCGGGAGGGATGGTGGAGTCTTTTCTGTTAATTGAGTTAAACTTGTTGGTTGAGTCATTCGTGACTCCCTCTCCTCATTTATTTTGGGTTTTGTTTGTTTTCCCCGCCGTGATATAGCAGCTTCTGAGAGAGGGGTGCTAAAGTCGCCAGTAATACTTTGGATTTCTCGACATATTGGTTTTGTCTGATTTTTTTCTGCCCGGCCCTCTGGGCCGTTAACGTCTGGGGGCATGCGTCCTTTCCTCACACCTGGGAAGATGGTCTCCGCTCGTTGTTCACGTCAGCGCGTCTCTCCCGTCTCCTTCTAGAACACCTCTCCAGAGGTTCTGGAAACTCCATCCCCCACTTCCTCTTGCTCTTCCTTCACCCCTCACTTTTTTCTTCCCGGCCATCTGCATCCTGGGGGAGCTCCTCAGCTCCACCTCCAGCACCCCACCCCTCCACTGGCCATCTCTGCACTGCAGCCCACCTCTGGGGGCTTCTGTTTGCCATCTCAGTGACCGGTCTGTAGTCCCTGCTGCTGTGGCAGGTGGCTGACCCTTCACATCTCTCTGAGGATGTCAGATCTCATCTGAAGCCTGCCCACCTTGCATCCTCAGCTGTGAGGCTCTTGTCCATAGTGGTGGGCATGGGTTCCTCGAGCACTCCCTGACTCCAGCTTGGAGGTGAGCTCCTGTAGCCCAGCGGGTGGTCACAGGGCCAGCAATCTGTGTGAATCCTGTGTCCTGGCCTCTCAGCCATGTGACTCTAGGTGCAGAGGACATGGCATGTGCATAGGCCCTGTGTGGGGTAGAAGCAGAGAGCCTGGTAGCAAGGGTTGGGGAGCAGGTGAGAATCGAGCCTGTCAGATTGTCCCACAAGCTGCACAGAAGCTCCTGAAAGTTTTCACACAGGGCAGGGCTGCCAGGCCACTGTATGTCCTTAGTCATTGCTCTGGCTGTGGGAGTAGGGGGGAATCCCGGAGGCTGGCTGGGTGGGCTCAAAGAGGTTGGGAGATCATTGGGGAGTGGTCTGCAGAAATGCTTCATGAGGACTGAATCATGCTGACCCCCACACAGTGACTGGAGGCGTTCCCTTGTCCCCATTATAATTCTGGACTATTTGGGGTGGCTTCCAAGGCCTTTGGAAGGGTCCCCCTACCCTCCCCCAGAAGTTCTCACAGCAGCCCAGAGGCCCTGTCCCCTCACATTGTTCCCTGTGCCCATGAGACCTCCCCCTTTACCTGGCTGCTTCTGGCTGGCCCTTGAGGTGTCCCCTTAAAGGGTGCTTCTTCCAGGAAGCCCCCCCTTCCCTCCACTAGAAGGGCATCCCTGCTCTGCACCACCTGGTGAGTGTGTGTGAGCCCTGGGGTTGTTTTGCAGCCCCCGAGACCTCCCCGCCCTAATCCTTCAGACCTATGCATGTGGCCTTCCATGGCAAAATGGACTTAGCAGATGAGATTAAGAGAAGTATCTTGAGATCCGAAGTGATCCTGGACTCGCCAGGTGTGCCCTAAATGTAATCACAAGAGTCCTTAAAAGAGGGAGGCAGGAGGGCCAGAGCCAGAGGGGGAGAAGATGCTGCACTGCATGCTGTGAAGATGGGGAAGGGGCCTTGAGCTGAAGAATCAGGCACTGGGAAAGGCAAGGAATAGATTCACCCCTAGAGCCTCCAGAAGGAACCAGCCCTGCCAGCACTTTGACACTAGCCCAGTGAGACTTCTGACCTCCAGAACTATAAGATGATAAATGTGCCCACCTCTGAGTTTGTGGGAACTTGTTACAGCAGCAATAGGATGCTGATATAAGCTCCAGCTCGGTGCTGGGCTCTGCAGCAGAGCTGTGGACAAGACGGACGGAGCCCTGCTCTCACGGGGCTTTCCCTCTAGGAGGCATGGGTGGAGGACAGGTATTAAACTACCATAACAGGATTTAAGAACTTTGTTAGAATCATACTAAGTGCTATAAAGAGAGCTGAGAGGGTACATAACAGGTTGTGTTCCCATCTAGGAAGTTAGCAGAGATGTCCCAGGGAAGCACCCTGTGAGCTAAATGCCAAAGGACGAGTGGAAGTTAGCTTGACTGAGTGGAGAGATGGAGAGAACCTTCCAGACAGAGGACAGCATGTGTGAAGGTCCAAGGACAGGAGGGAATGTGCCTGGCTTGTGGATCTGAGAGGAAGCAGAGGGCTGAGTACAGGCCAGGGGAGAGGGCAGGGTAATGGGACTGGAGCACGAGGCAGGGGCTAACCTCAGCACAGGGGAGCCCCAGAGAACCTGAAGCAAGGGAGTAATACCAAAAAATTTGCATTTATAAGATCTCTGTGAAATTCAAGAAGATAATGTAATTGTTAAGCCAGAACAGGATGCTATGAGAAAGAAACATCTAGAGAACTAGGAGGAGCTCTTGGAAATGTAAAATATGCTGCTGAATAAAAAAAAAATCAGTAAAAGATTGAAATAAATCTCCCAGAAAGTGGAATAAAGACAGAGATGGAAAATAAGAGGGAGCAGCCAAGACGCATGGAGACTCAATCCAAGGAGACCCAACATCCAACCACCAGAAGTTCCAGAAAGGAAGATGGAAAGAGCTATAAATGAGAGGAAGGGCCCACCAAGAACCTCTAACAAGTGAGCAGCCACGACGCCATCACATCCTTCCAGAAGAGCAGGGATAAAGAGAACAGCCTAGAATCTTCTTAAAGAACTAAAAGGTAACCTACCAAACCATGGGCCTCAGTGTGGGTCGGTCTTCAGTAGAGAAGCTTTATAAAGCTGCCTTCAAAATTCTGAAGGAAAATAAAATTCTATACCCAGCCCAACTATCTATCCAGGGTGAGGATACAATGAAGACATTTTCAGACACTCAAGAATTTACAAAATTTGGGGCCGGCCCGGTGGCGCACTGCTATAGTGCGCCGCTTGGGAAGCGCGGCGGCGCTCCCGCCCGAGGGTTCGGATCCCACATACAGACCGGTTCCCGCTCACTGGCGGAGCGAGGCGCGGGGGCAACCCCGAGGGTTGCGATCCCGTTGCCGGACACGGAAAAAGACAAAAAAACAAAAAAAAAAAAAAGAATTTACAAAATTTGGGGCCGGCCCGGTGGCGCACTGCTATAGTGCGCCGCTTGGGAAGCGCGGCGGCGCTCCCGCCCGAGGGTTCGGATCCCACATACAGACCGGTTCCCGCTCACTGGCGGAGCGAGGCGCGGGGGCAACCCCGAGGGTTGCGATCCCGTTGCCGGACACGGAAAAAGACAAAAAGACAAAAAAAAAAAAAAAGAATTTACAAAATTTGCTTTCCACGCCTTTTCTTAGAAATTTATAGAGAATGTGCTCCAGCAAAATGTGGGAGTAAACCAGGGAAGAGGAAGGCATGGAAAGCAGGAAGCTGTGGGTCCTACCCTGAGAGAAGTCAGGAGAGGTCCAGGCCCAGCAGCCAGGCAGGAGCAAAGGACAGGGTACTCCAGGAGATGCCTCCAGGAAAAAGGAAACAGATGGAGCCAAGCTACAGAGAAAAGCTGCTACAGAGGAGCTGCCAAAGCAGCTGAGGGTCTCCCTGAGAATGGCATTGACAGAGAACACAGCAAAGTCAAGGGAGGAGACATGAGCACGGTGTCCCCTGGCTCTGCAGGGGACCCAAGTGCTGGGCATGGATTCCATGAAAATGATGATCATGCTGTCCTGAACAGCAGAGGGAGGGCAAAGGCTGGCAAGGGCCACTGAGGGCCACACTGGGGGCTGGGGCTGCAAGCTGACAGCAGGGATTGTGCATCACTATAAGCTGTGCATGAGTGTGAGAGTGTCCCTTGGATGACACAAACACCTTTGCACACACTGTCTCACACACACACGTGTGCGACACACAAAGTCATGCTTCTACGTACAAAGTTACACATGCACACTCATGCGCACATGTGCATGCGTCTGTGCATAATCAGCTCTTCCAGCAAGACCTGCACCCTGGCTGAGTGTGAGGCTGACCATAGGGGACAAGAGGAGACGGGGTGGCAGTGCGGAGCCCCCACGGAGGTCCTGAACCAGGAAGTGGAAAAGGGGCAGAGGCAAGAGATGATCAGCAGGCAAAACCCCCAGACTCAGGATGGGCTGAACATGGGGGTGAGGAAGGAGTGTTGCCAGGAAGGACTCCCCAGTCTCTGGCTTGGCCACATGGTGGGGAATGGGGGTAACAGTGATTTTCCCAGATGGGACGTCCTGAGCCTACTGTGTTTTGAGATGTCCACACAGAGGTGTGCACTTGGCGGGTGGGGTGCAAGGCTCAGAGCAGAGATCGGCGATGAAAATAGACATTGGAGAGCTGTCAGTGTGGAGGTGGCACCTGCAGAAGGGCGTGGACAAGGCCACCCGGCCAGAGATTGCAGGGAGAGCAGAGCAAGCGGGCACAGGAACTGGGCCATTCATGGGGTGAGCACAGCGAGCTGGGGCAGGAAGCCCGGGGGCAGGGAGGGGGGCCAGTAGCTTGGGTGTCCCAGAGGCCCAGGCTTCAAGGGGGACAGCTGTGCTGTTGAATGCACAGGAAAGCGAAGGCTGGGTGTCCCTCGGGTTCTGCACCACAGAGCCCCAGAATTCCATACATGGTCTGTCTCAGGGCCATGCTGTGTCCACTCTACACAGGCACTGCACTAATCAAGGACACAAGCCACCGTGCTAGGTGCGTAGTAGGTGCCCAGTGAGTTCCTGTGGCCTGAGTGACTGGATGAGAAGGTGGGTGTTTGGACAGAGGAGGTGGGTGATGATAGAAGCTGCCCAGCAAAGGGGCCCGGGCGAGATGGGAAATGGGCAGGCTACTCGATGTCCAAACGCTGGTCTGCACATGGGGACAGTGCAGGAGGAGTGGTCTGCTCAGCCTCTGCCTGGACAGGGACGTCCTCATGCCCAGAGACAGTCACAGAAGAAAAGGAGTCCGGAGTGGGTGGGAGGCACCGCTGCCCCGAGGTGGGGCTGGCTGCAGGCTGGACCCTCCTCCGGCCGTCCTGCGTGTGAGCCTCGGTGGCCCAGGAAGGCAGCGCCCAGACCCACGCGGGAGGCCGGGGGGCCTGCCCCGACCCAGACCTCCGCGTCCTCCGCCTGCCTCCGCTCAGCGTCCTTCCAGGGAAATGGGCGTTTCCTGTGGGAGGATTCCAGGGGCCCTGGTGCCAGAAGAGCAGGCACAGAGGGAGGCAGGAGCGTCCACAGCCTCCACTGGCTGGTCCCTCAGCCCTCGCTGCCAGGGGGCCCCGCCCGTGTGCCTGAAATTCCTCTGTGGACGCTTCCTTCTTTGGGTTAGATGTTGTCATCTTCTTCAACAAATACTTTTGAATGTCTGCTACAGACTGGTCACTGGGAACACGGGGGCAAGTCCGTGGACCCGCCGTTGAGGAGGTCATGTTCAGTGGGACCACGGTCAGTGAGCAGACAACTGATTGTCCTCCACAGAGTCGGGCGCGGGGGCAGCCTCCAGGCAGTCAGTCATTCACACTTCAGTACGAGTGAGTTTGTCTGGTACTTTGCTCAGTGACAAACTGGACCAGGGTGGCCTCTCCTTCAGGACTGGGCTGAGGATGGGGGTCAGAGCAGAGAGGGGCAGGGCAACTCCTTCCCATAGGCACTTCGCCAGCTCCCCATGTTCCCAGGCTGTGTTTCTGGGGGCCCCAGGAGCCCCTCCCTTAGTCCCTACCCCCACTCCGGCCTGATCTTGGCCCCTCCTGCCCCCAAACCCTCTCCCCGAGGCCTCGTCCTCCCCACCATCCTGGAAACGATTTTGTTGTCTGCGGAGATTATGTGTAACTGCCTGTGAGTTATAAGTCTCCGGAGCAAGCAGCCTGTTACCTAACCAGGCCGGCTCATGCCAATGTCTTGAGTAATTATGGGGGCGGGGCGCCCAGCCCGCAGCAGGCCCTCTCCGAGGGAGTGCTATTGTTTTTCATGTCAGCTGCATTTTGAGGCTACGTTTCACATCAGCTGTGACTTGGAAGGAAAGAGGGCCCGGCCTTTGGAAAATGAAGAAATTGAGATGGGGGGCAGGTTAACCCCGTGGGCCCCCAGCACTCCCCAGTTTTCCAGTTGCCTGGCTGAGAGCAGGCCCCTCGGGGGTCAGATCCCGCGGCCAGGCCCGGCAGCCACCACTTGGCAGCACTGATGGAAACCGCCGTGCAGTTCCACGGAGACGGTTATGGAAATGTGGCGGATGCAGTGTTGTGGGGTGCGCCAGGCAGTGTTCAGGCCCTTCCTCCCTCCCTTCCTGCCGCTGCTCCCCCAAAGGTCTCACCAGGCAGACCCACACCTGGCCACCCATGACATGGAAATGCCCCCACTTGGCTCAGCATGGGAGAGCTCACCCAGCCCACCACTAGTGCAGAGGGCTGAGAAGGCATGGGGTGACAGCTCCTCTGGACACCCATCATCTCAGGGCCCTGACTCTGACCCCACCCAGCATCCTACTGTGTGCTGGGAACTGCACAAGGCACTGGGGAGACCACACAAACCCCTTGTTCATGGCGCTCACAGCCCAGGGGGAGGTGGACAGGCAAGGTGCCATGAGCTGCTGGTGCGGGGAGGAAGGAAGCAGAGCGAGCCATGGGGTAGGTGGGCTGGGGGTGTCTCCAAGGAGGGGACATCAGAGCAACCCCCATAAAAAGTCTGGACATATTTTCAGTAGCTCAGAAGGTGTCGGAGGGTTTTAAGCTTGAACCTCAGAGGTGACATGTTCCGATATTGCTGTGGACAGGGTGGGGGTGCCAGGGACAGGGGAGCAGCTGGCACTGTGCTGCAGGCATCCAGGTAAGAGATGATGTGCTACAGTCATGGGGTGGGGCATGGCTCCTGGTTCAGCTGCTGCTGAGCAATGACAGTGGGGATGGCCCCACGCAGAGACGATCTTGCCACCTGCGGGGTCCCAGATTAGCAGAAGTGCCAAGTACGACGTGTGCAAAGTGCAGCTGCCTGACCCTGGACTACTGTCTCTTTTGCTTCACTGTTCGCAACATGGGGCTTCTGTCTCATGGTCACTGATGGCTGCTTCTGCGGTCACCGTCACATCTGCATTCCAGCAGCAGGAAGGAAGGAAAAGGGAGGCAGTCTCCTCCGCTGTAAGATCCCACGTGGAAGCTGCCCGTGCCAGCTCCTCTCCTGTCCACTGAATGTAACGAATGCACCCCTGGGACTGAAGTCTCTATTCCAGGCGGACAAACCCCAGCTTAGTTCAGGGTTCTGTTGATAGAGGAGAGAGCAGCTATTGGGACAATTAGCCACCTTTGCCGGAGGATAAATTCCACATGTGGTTTGGAAGCCAAATAGAACTCACGTAGGAATTGAATAGTGGAGACAGGAAAGGGGACGCCTTGGTGGCTCAGCCCAGGACATGAGCAGCCAGGTGCATGATGGTGCTATTTCTGGGATAACGAGGATGGAGCAGGCAGGATGTACCTAGAGCTTGTTTGGGATAAGATGAATTCAAGATGCCTCTGAGATACCAAAGTGGTGAGGGCAGGGCCCAGGAACTTGGTGGCATGGTTGGCTCTGAGCGACCAAGTGCTACTTGCATGTAGAGGCTTTTAGAGCTCAGATGTACTGGGGTCAGCAACAGAGGGGCACCCACCTGCTAAGGAGCAGGGCCAGGACCAAGGCTGGGTGGCCATGCAATAGCCAGTGGAGGAAGGGGGCCACAGAGGGGGCTTGGAGGAAGCAGCCTGCAGGGTAGGAAGAAACCTATGGGAATGCGGGTTCTGGGAGCATCTGCAGGGAGGGACTGGCCCCCTGGGAGGAAAACTCTGAGAAGTCTGGGCAGAAGGCAGCATGAAGTGGCCACTGGGAGGTCATAGGAAGAAACCTATGGGAATGCGGGTTCTGGGAACATCTGCAGGGAGGGACTGGCCCACTGGGAGGAAAACTCTGAGAAGTCTGGGCAGAAGGCAGCATGAAGTGGCCACTGGGAGGTCACTGGTAACTGGGGCAGTGGGTGCTGGCACTAAAAACTCAAATGAAGAGGGCTGAAGAGTTCATGCACAACCTCTAGTTAAACATGAGAAATTTGCATGGGCTTAGTTCTGCTCCATCCAAACCCCACTAAAATGACAATAAAGGCAAAAACGATTTTTTTAATATAAATCGACAAGGTTGAAAAGATTGGAATTAAAAAACAAGAGTAAATATTTTTTTAAAAATTGACAGAAGTTTGGAAACTAGGAAGCAGAAGGAATGGTGGAGACTTAACCTAGGAGACACAAGAAAGTAGACACCAAGCCCTGCAGGGAGAAGAGTCACTGAGAATGAGGTAGTTTCCAGCCCAGGACCCTACACAGGCTCAGGGATGGCTGGAGGGTGGGGGCTGCACACAGGATTTTTACCAAGGCTCAGTCTGAGTGGTAGGTGCTCGCCAGGTATCCACCCATCCCATGAGGCCAGGTGTTCCCCAGCCCAGTCAAAGACAGGAGTTTAGTCTCTGGAGAAGCTGAACCTGAGAGATTCTCAACTTGGAGACACGAGGAGTAGCTGGGGGTAGGGCATGAGCTATTGTGATGAAAAAAAGGGAGATTCAGTTAACGCACTTTCTCATGCCGAAAAGTTAAATGCCCCTTTTCCTCCCTCAGCTCCAAGAATGCCACCATCAGGGCACATAATTGTGATTTCAAAACACCAGCGATAAAGTAGACATCCTAAGTTCCCAGAGAGAGTCCGTCACACACAGAGAATAGAGAATCAAAATGGCATCAGACTCCTCAATGATTCAGGAAGCAGCCTTCAAACTTCTGAGGGAAAAATTATTTCCAATCTAGAATTCTATACCTAGTCAAACTCTCAGATATAAGAGTAGAATAAAGACATTTTCCAGACATGCTCATCAAAATTTTTACCTACACATCCCTTTTCTCAGAAAGTTACTTCAAGATGTGCTCCAGCAAAATGAGAGGAAAAACCAAGAAAAAGAGAAACAGAATCTAGGACCCAGGGTTAATCCAACACCAAAAAAAAAAAAAAAAAAAAAACCAAGGAAACTCTCAATTCCCAATATGGTGGAGGAAAGAAGTTCTAGCATTGTAAGTTATAATGCAGCAGGCCTGGAAAACCACTAGTCCTACTAGGACTCCAGGAAGAAACTTCTAGGAGAAAAAATAATAAAGTGGACAGAATGCCAGTGTTCTCAACAGGTTAAATAGAAACTTCACAATTCTTGCAGAAAATTCAAGAATGAATTAGTTACAAGTGCATTAAAAACTAAGCAAAACCTAAAGGCAATTCTTAACCCCAGGAAAAACAAAATGTGATCATAGAAGACCACATGACTCAGCTGAAAACAGTATGTACATAATGATATAAAGAGTTACATAATGTTTATGTAAAATGCAGACAGTAAATATTTATTTAGCCTAAAATTTTGATATAAATTATATTGGGAGGATAAGGGAGTAGCAGGGGCAGGGGTTGTGAGAACAACACCTTGATCCCTTGTCTTCCATGTTGGACATTTAAATAATGTCTAAAACTGCAAAATCAAAGAATACAGGTGTATAGTTTAGGAAATACGAAGATAAAGCCAAGAGACATCTGAGAGGGCTGAGGGATTGCCTCTGGGAACAGGAATTGGGGATGGAAGATATAGCACCCAGGGAGGGCTGTTCAGAGATGGGTCTGCTTGTTGATAGTGAGAAGGCTTCAGAGTGCAGGGAGGGAGGGATGGTGCAGGAGAATGGGGAATCCTGCTGATGCCCTGGGGAGGAGGACGGGGGAGTTAGTGCAGGAGCTGGGGCTCCGAGGGGGAAAGGTGAGGGTGTGCCTCCAGGTCTAGGAACAGCAGGAGTGTCTGTGAAGAGACAGGGCAAGGAAGCCCTTTGCACTGCATATGCAGACTCGGGGATGGCTGCACCCTGGGCAGGATCCCTCCGGAAAATGGGCTGGTGCTGTGTAGGATGGAGCCGTCGTGGAGAGGAGGGCTCCCTGGTAGGGCTCCCACCTTTAACTAGGGTTGACAGAGGGACCTGGGCTCCTCCCTGGGCAGGACTTCAGAGCTTTGACCTGAATGATATCTGGGACAGTCTCCAAAGCCCCAGGATCTAAGGCCCTTAATGGGGAACCTGCAGGCTGTGACAGCTGGGGACCCAGGTCCTCCTGAGGCCTGCAGACCATACCCGGTCTGGTCAGTACGTGTCCCCCACCCCAGCCCCAGTGTCCCAAGGAACTCTTCCTCCTGGCCCCAGGAAGGGTGACTGGGAGCCACAGGATAGGGGCTGAATCTCTCATTAGCTCCCAGGGTCAGCCCAGGGCCTCCTTCCTGGGTGGAGGGCTCCCTGCCCTTCCACTCACCTTCTGAGCATTGTGGGCCTTCCCAGGAGTCTCCACAGCTCAGGCCTCCAACGGCACCCCTTATCCATCCCCTCTAGCACCCTGGCCATGGCCACACACCGGGGCCTTCCCCCCAATCCCGCTATCATCCCTGCACCAGGTAACCTGGCACAGGCTGGCCCAGCCCTCTCTAGGCCTCAGCTTTCCCATCAGGAAAATGAGGGGTTAGGAGTTAATCAGGGATTCTGTGGGGGCTGTGTGGGTGTCCTTGGGGTTCCCCCATGCAGGTCTTGTTAAGGCAGGAGAGAGCAGTAGTTATTACAGGAGCCATCCACCCTGGATTCTCAGACCAGCCCCAGCACCCTCCTGCTGGGCCACCTGAGAAAAGTTACCCAGCCTTTCTGTGCCCGTTTCCTGGCCCCTAACATGTGGGATGACAATGGCGCCTGATTCCTTGTATGAGGACGAAAGGATATGATTTATGAGCAGCGCACAGGATGCAAGCTCTCTGTGAGACCAGCCGCCTCTGTAAGTGCAGCCGTCTGTGCAGGCCGGTGACATGGCCTGCGCAGATGCTGAAATAAACTTGATGGTGCTGGTGCTACAGTCACGCCACGAAAGCATGTGCTAGCCGTGACTTACAGAGGCAGGGACAAAGGCTCAGAGAGGCAGCCAAGCACAAGGCCCCCGTCTGCCTGTGGCCAGGCCCGGGCTGGGGACCAGGCAGTCCACTGTGCCCAGCATCAGGAAAGGGACTGCAGGCAACAGTGGGGAAGGTGGGCCAGGCAGCTGGGGGAGGGTTGGGAACATCCAGCCCCAGGGTCCGTCTGGCCGGCCTGGGAGCGGAGGGGAGCAGGACCTGCCAAATATGTGCAGATGGGGCTGGAGCACTTGGGCCTGGCCTGGAGCCCCAGCGACTTCCTGCCGGCCCACCCTGCACCCCCACCTCCTCACCCCCTTCCCGGATAGTCAGTTCATAGGGGAGGGGGCAGAGCAACGGTGCCCCACTTAGCCACAAGGAGCACGGCCAGAGGCTGAGCATCCAGGAAGGCGTGGGCAGAAGCCCGTGTCCCCCACACTGAGCTGCTGGTGCAGGGGCAGGTATCAGGCACCTGCTATGCTGACATGGCAGGGTGGTCCTGCGGGGCCTTTGTCCAGGTGGGGCGGATCATGGAGGAGGTGCCCAGATGCAGTGACAAGGAAGCGGCTCAAACATGTCTAGCTGAGCCACGAGGACAGGGGACTCGCTGGGGAAGGCAGGCAGAGCTGGGGCAGACCAGGAGGTGGGGGCAGGCTGGGCATGACATCGGAACTGCTGCGAAAGAAAGCACTGTGCAGGAACAGTGGCAGTGAAGGATGGGACACCACGGGCCCCTTGTTCTCAGCAGCTGGAGGGCCAGGAAGAGACCCATAACCCCAGTTCTTGCCATCCGTGTCCCGCCATCGAGGCCTGGAGGAGCTGCGTGTCGGCTCCTGGCCCCAGCCTCTGGGGGGCCTGTGTCCCAGGTCTTTGGGGGCTGTCCCAGCTCCCCCAACATGAGAGCATGGGGGCTGGGCACACCTATGCACAAGTAGAGGTGGGGGAGGGTGCTTGGTGCAGGATGGAAGAAAAATGGGCGTGGGTTCTTCTGGCTTAGGGGTTCTGGGCCTCACAAGCTGGAAAGGAGCAGGCTTGGGAGGGTGTCGTCGTGTCCATGAGTGGGGGAGGCAGGCCCAGCTGTGCCTTGAATGCGAGGCAGGATGCTGGGCTTGGCCCAGAAGTGGGGAGACAGCCCCTCGTCTTCTCTGGGAAAGTAGGTCCGGGAGAGCATTCAAGCCTCAGCAATGGTCGCTACCATCCCAAGTTTCCCTCCCCGCAAGACTCTTCCAGATGCCAGGAAAGGAGCTGGATTCCAGATTCCAGGCCTGGCCACCCAGCCCCCATCTGGGACCCCAGCCCAGAACCCCCAAGCACAGCCTCCAATCTGGCTCCAGCCTCAGGGGGCTGGATTCAGGGAATACTGTCCTAGGAGCTGGAGCCGGAAGCGGGGGAGGGAGGAAAAGCAATCCTGTCCTGGGTGGGGGCCGGGGGCCCGGGGCTGCCCGCCCGTCTGGGTCGGCTGCAGCTGCAGCCCGGCCCTGGCCGGCTGAGTCATGGGGCCCCTGCCTCCAGGCTAGGACCGAGGCAGGAATGGCGGTGAGACTGGACGTCCCAGCACCAGGAGGGCAGCAGGGCTCTCCCAGAGCTGGAGGCAGTTAGCAGTACCCCAGCACTTCCACCACGGAGTCTCTGCCACTGTCCTTAGATTCTGCTCCACATCCCAGCTCCCAGCTTCGCTACTTCCAGCTTAGGGTCCAGCACAGCTCTGGTGTAAGCCAGCATCCAAACCCCTGTGCACCTTCACGTGTGTGCTCACCCATCCATGTGTGTGCACACACGCACAGGCACACATGCCCATGCACACCCGCCAGCCAAGCCCCTCTGCCTGTCACCCTGCCTGCAGAGCTCAGGTGACCATTATTCACTCATCTCATCCTGCATATCCTTACTGAGCACCTACTGTGTACCAGGCACAGGTACAGCAAAGGTAGAAACCCCCTCCCTCAGAGCTGACCATCTGTCATAGACAGAGACAGAAAACAAGAAAAGTCAGCGCAGCGGCCATGAGCGTCAGAAAGAAAGCGGAATGGATGCGTCGTTGGCATGTGGGGCTGGGGTGTCTTTGTGGAAAGAGTGCTGGGGAGGGCTCTAGGACAGGGACACTGAATAAATACTGAGAGAGGGAAGGGGAGCCAGAGGCTCTAAAAGAAGAGCTTTCCTCACAGAGGAGAAGGTGCAAAGGGCCGGTGACAGGACCTGCTGGATTGTCTGGAAATGGCAGGAGGCCCCGGGGGCCAGGAGGGCAGCCAAGCAGGGTGAGGTGGATGAGCGGAGAGGGGGTATTCTCTCAGGGGTCAAGGGCATGTTGGAATCATAGGAGGCATAGACTCAGACTGTATGGAAGCTTACAGTCGGGGAAGGGACAGAGCTCCCCAAGGAGGGGCCACTCTGGAGTGACTGGTGGGGTAGCCAGGGGTGGAGACAGGGACAAGGGCCTGGGAGCCCAAAGGGTTGGAAAGTGTGAAAACCACCAAGCATTATGAAAAGAGCCCTGAGGTGGAGGGGCAGGTGGCCCTCAGATCTTCAGCACCGAGGGGGCGATGGCATCCTCTGACAACCCTGACTCAGAGCAAGGGCTTTGGAAGGGGAGGCAGGGAGGATGGTCTGGGGCCATGAGGCAGAGGGGCCAGGGCGGAGGCCACACACTTCCCTGGTAAGGCCAGTTCATATTTCAGTCAAGGGGGTGAGAAGCCTACAGCCAGGAGGAGAGGGTGAGAGCCCCCTGACCCCCTCCCCAGGGTCGCCTAGAGACCAGCACATGTGGGCCTAGGGTGGGCCTAGGGACCCTTCGGCCTCTGGATCCACCAACAGGGACCTGGGATGGGACATTGGCAGATCCTCACAGGAAGGCTGGCTGTGCAGTCATCCCCGGGAAAAAACGTGGCTGATGTGTCTGGATGACCAGCCTCGAAACCCATGTGGGGTAAAAACAAGCACGCGGGAGCCACATGCATCAGGTCACCTTTTCTGTGAGCATGTTTGGAAAAAGCGGGAGAATCGGCAACAGATCCCCAAGATCCCTGGTATAGGAAGGGCCCCGAGAGAGGCAGGCATGTCAAACAGTGTTTCTTTGAAATGCCTTTATTTTTTAGGGATAGTGCTTTCACAGAGGACTCATGTCGTGCAAGACCTGGTAAACACACTAATTTTGAAATCAAATGCTCCAGAAGTAAACAGTGATGCTTTAGGAGCTGGATTTAGGGGGACAAGGCAGTGCGGCAGCCCCTCTTTGTGCAGGGCGGGTCAGGGCAGAAGGGTGGGGTCCGAGTAAGAGGCTCATGGAGCATGCGTCGTTGGTGGGTAGCACCCTGGGAATCTGTTTCAAGTGTCCAAAGACAAGACACGGTCCTGGGCCCCAAAGGTGGCGTGAGACAGGCTTGTAGAGAAAGTGTAGCAGGCTGTGGGCGCAGGTGACGTTGGGGACAGGGAAGCCATCAGAGGCAGCTCTGAGGTGCCAGGAGCTGGGGGGGCACGCCAGGGCTAATTCTTCCCCTGGGATCCCCCATGTGCCTGTGGAGCTATCCAGTGGAGCCGGACCCTGCCCCCAGGAGACACCCCCACCCCCACATACACATGTGCCTCTGTTCTCAGACGTGATGGGCAGGTCACAGGCGAGTGTGGCATTGGGGACAGTCGAGTGTGGAAGGGACCTGTGCTGCAGTCAGAAGGCCTGGAGGAGCGGCCCCCGGGTAGCAAGGGCTGGCCTCAGGCGTGAGAAGTGCACAGAGAAGGGGAACGGCGATGGCAGTGTGGACAGCCCTTCCCAGAGACTTGACCATGAGCAGGGAGAGAAAGATGTCTTCTGAGCAAGCGAGTGGATGGACAGTCAGATGGACAGGGGAATGCATGAGGTGTGGGGCAATAGAGGCCTGGGCCATTCCCGCAATGGGCCCACCCTTGTGCCCACATGTGCTGGTCTGTGGGCGACCCTGGGGAGGGGGCCTGGGCTGTCACCCTTGCCTCCCAGCTGCAGCAGTGGGGCAGGTGGGAGTGGTGCAGGCAGCCGGGCTGAGCCCTGGTTCAGGCCCCTGCAGCAGCAGGCTTGTGGTTTTCCAGAGGCCGGGCTGGTCGTGAAGACACAAGGAAGATTTGCTGGGCTGCCAGGCGTACTGTTGGGGGCCCTAGGGCTGGTGCACTTGGGGGGCCCGAATTGTGCGGGTACTGGTGGGCGGGAGGATGTGGGGGCAGCCAGCGGCAGGCCCCTGCCCACCTGGCGCCGTAGCTACCCGGGACCTGGGCTTGGCTGAGGCTCGGAGCGCTCACTAGCTCCCAGTACGACGTGTTCTGCCCAGCACCCGCCTGGCTTCCTGGACTCATCAGAGGGGGCAGCGGGGGGGAAGGCAGAGGAGAATCAAATGCAGGCAGGGCCTTGTGCCGGCGCCAGCACAAACACGGCTCCTCGCGTTCGGCGCCTTTTTCCAGCCGGCCCTGCGTTCCCACTCGTCAGGCCCCAAGCAGTGGCCACAGAGCCAGCCCGGCCCGGGACTAGTGGAGCTGGGCAGGGCGGCCAGCTGCCCCAGGCCCTCAGGCACAGAACCGTGCCCACCGGTCTCCACGGGCAGGGCCCTCCTGAGGCCTAAGCAGGGACTGGCTCTTCCCCACCCCCACTCACTGGCCAGGTGGCCGTAGGCAGCTTCCTGGCCTCCAGGACCCTTCCTGGGGAGGCAGGCCAAGGGGCTGCGGCTGCTGGGAGCTGCGTGCTGTGTGGGCCCCACTCTGCTACTGATCCCTCCGTAACCTCTGTCTCCTCCCTGAGGTCGATGTGAATGTCTATGTGAGCCACCTCCGAGGCTCAGCCAGGCTGTGGGTGTGAGTTAGGGTTCGATGTTGGCCCCAACACAGCTGCTGGGGCTGGAGGAGGTGGCTGAGCATCCAGGTGGGGGCCACGCGGCCGGCCCACGGGCATCAGCTGGGCACATCAGTGACGCGGCACACACAGACCCTGCAGGCCGCAGACCAGGGGAGGGCAGGAGCCGCCTGAGAGCTCAGGGGGACACTCCAGCACCGAGAAGGAGCAGAGAGGAGGCAACGGGCTCACGCCCATGGCCACAACAAGGACTTTTGTCTTCTGCCCAGAGTGCCAGGGGGGCCTTCTCTGGGCTCTGAGCAGAGGAACAAGACCTCTCCAACTAGCAAGGTGAGAACAGAAGTCATGGAGGTCGCCCAAGTGAGGTGCTGCTGCGAGGTCTCCTCGCCAATGCCCCTGCTGGGCCCACGACCAAGCCACCATTGTCTCTCACCTCCAGAGGGAAGGCCCTGCCTGCTGATACCTCAGCCTGACGAGGCCACCCTAATTAAAGCGGGTTAGTGTAGACCCCAAAGCAAATGAAGACACATGGAACACGGTGCAGAAAAAGGACATTCCTGTTCGGTGAGGAAAAGATAGCTGGGTCAGTGGGTGGAGGAGGAGCAATGGGCGACCACTGAAAGCAGGTCTGCAGCTCGAAATCATTCCCACGTGAATCAAAGACTTGAGGGCGAAATACAAAACAAAAAAGTGCTAGAAAACAATATTTAAGCCCTGGAATAAGGAAGGCCGTGCATGCACAGAACTAAAGGAAAACGTGGATAGCTTTGACTACATGAAAAAGTGAGAAAAATGGGTAAAACTTCTATATACCCAACCGAAAGCAATAATTGCCAAAACCCATTTACAAAGCAAATGGCTCGCTAGGAAAAAATAGTTGTGCACATCAGAGAACAAACTCTCTTCACATGCAAAAGCCCTGACAGATCAGTGACAACGAAGAGTCACCCCTGCCTCTGCCCAGCACCCACCCTGAGGAGGGAGTGGCAGTGAGCTTCTGTCCCCTCACCCCGGCCTTGGGGCCCCAGGAGAATGGCCGGTGCCTCACCCTCTCACTGGGACTGTTGCAGTAGCCTGCTGGCTGGCCTCCCATGGTGTGTTTCTACACAGTGGTCCTTTCAAAACCAGGTCATATAACTGCCCTACTGGGCTCCCATCTCACTCCCAAGAGAAGCCAAGTTGCTCTTGTGGTCCCCAAGGCCCCAGGCCCCTCTGTCTTTTCCGTCTGGCCTCCTTTCCTTGACTACTCCCCTCCAGGCATCTCTGATATTCCTGAAACATGGCAGCATGCACCTACCTGCCTCAGGGCCTTTGTCCCTACTGTTCCTGCCTGCACAGGTCACGCCCCACCCTCGGGGCTCGCTGGCACCTGATCCGAGGCCACCTTCCTCCCTCTGCTCCTCCTAGAGACCTGGCCTTTCCTTTGCCCAAGGCACCTGGCATCGGCTATGTCTGCCCCTTCAATACCTGCTTGTCCGACTAGAACTAGGCTCCATGAGCCCCGGGCCTCCGCCTCTGGCACAGAGAAGGACCCAGCTACCATTGAGTGAGAGCTGCAGGGGCTCAGCCTCGCCTCCAGAGCCCCCAGGAGCCCTCAGCCTAGGGGGAGGGGAGGGGAATCTGTCCCTGGCCTGGGCCTCTTGACGCCTCAGGGCTGGGGAAAGCCCATCCCCCACAGAGAGATGAGGAATAACACACACAAATCACCCTTTCGTTAGGGCTCGTGGGGCTGGCGGGTCTTGCGGAGCTGGGTACGTGTGGAAATAGATCACAGCGTTTCATAAGGTCGTAATTTACGGCGGGAGACGGTGTAATTGTGTTTATGGCTTTGTTTTAGTGCTTCAGCTCTTGGAGGAAAATCTAGCTGCCGAGGTTTTACTGCCAGTCCCAGGGCAGCTGCTCAGCTGGCGCTTTCTGTACTGTGGCTGGCCGGCACGCACCCACAGGCCCCAGTGTGACTGAGGCCACCTCCTTGGGTGAGCATGCACCTGTGTGGGGGGCAGCAGCAGCGTTGGGTCCATGGAGGACACATGAGCAAACTGCCCGGGTTCAGATCCTGCCTCTGCACTTTCTGGCTGGACAACCTTGGGCAACACACTTTGCCTCCCTGAACCTCAGTTTTCCCATCTGTAAAATGAGGTGGGGTAATGTTTCACTCAGTAGGATGTTGTGAGGATCGAAAGCACTGACGCCTGAAGACGTGGGAACAGAGCCTGGTGTCTGGTGATAAGTCTCTGATGGCCGCAATTACTCCCCATTACTTGAGTGCATGTACCATCTGGACCATGTGCATGTGTGGTGAGGCCTGAGGCGCCACCCGTGCCTGGCTTAGGTGGGAGTGTTGGAGGCACTGGGGAGAGCTGGGGTGTGTAGGAGGTATGGGGGTGGCCTGGGATAGGTCTGAGGGGTGGTCTGCGCCTTGGCGCACCAACAGTCAGCAATCCATCCAGGCCGTGTAAAGTGGGGGCATAGGGTGAATCTAGCGAGAGCAGGTGCACAGACGTGTCAAGGAATCACTGCCAGGATAGCTAGCTGGGCTCCTGGCTCCTGCATGGCTTCCAGGCCTAGAACCCCCTCCCCAACTTCCTGCTGTCCCACTTGGCACCAGGCCAGCACCCAGTTGCTCAACGCCTGGTATTAAACATTCTGAGTATCACCCCTGAGAAGCAATTGGTAACTGTTGGCTCCTCAGGGCACACAGGAGCGAAGGCCAAGGTGGCCTTCACCCTGTACCCTACAGAGGGCCCTGGCCTGTCTCCAGAGGAGGTCCTGTGCCTTCAGCCACTGGCCGGCACCAGGGCTCCAGCCCAGGCCCAGCATGCCCAGCCTCCCTGCCCGGCCCTGGCCAGTCTGGCCCAGACAGCCCAAGGCGTCCACTAGGCCAGGCCTTAGGCAGGATCAAGGCTGGGCAGGTTCGGCAAAAATTTCCCTTGAAAGACTCTTTTTCAAGATTTTCTTTTGAAAACAAATTCATAACCACATCAAACAGGATCCCTTGCTCGGGTTTGGTCACCAGCCGCCCGGGGCTCTCTAACTAGCTGTTATTCTAATTGCCTTTTTCTCTTCCGAGGGCTGCATACGTCGTCTGACGGTTATTAATTTGGTGAGTTGAGGCGGGGCACAAAGGAGCTTTTGTTTCTTTTGCGCTTTTAATCTCTATCAAATTGCAAATAATGGCAAGATCCAAGATCCCCAAAACTGATCTGTCCCAGAGGCTCCTGGGGAATGTCGCCCCGGTGCCTGGACCCCTGCGGCTAGGGTCTGGCCAGGGCCACTCTGGGGTGGTTGAGGCCCTCTCTGGGCTCCCCAGTACCACAGCTACCACATATCTAAGCCCGAAGGAGGCACCTGCACTTAGAGCTGTGAGGGGAGAAGACCAGGCAAGGCCACATCAGGTGCGGCTCCATGAGAAGTGCTGTTGCTGGGGCTGAGCTCCAGAGCAGGGGGCCAGCAGGGCTGCCCACAGCCCAGGGCAAGGAGGCCCCACGACAGGCTGCTCAAGGAGCCCTGGCGAGCAGGAGACAAGACCCAGGAGAGCAGCCTGTATGCTCCTGCATGCACCTTCTCCCTGCATGTGACCCCCCAAGCGAGGGTCACTCGCTTTCCAGGCGAGGAAACTGAGATCCCAACAAAGGATGCAAATTGCCAGGTCTCTGCACCCAGACCAGCCCGACCACAGCTCAGCCCCCACCATGGGCAATCAGACAGCCAGCGGAGGACAGAGGCCCAAGGTGTGCTGGGCAGAGGGCACGACAGGGCCCTGGGGTCTGTGTGGGGCCGGGCAAACTCAGAAGCCAGACCCAGTGGGTGAGTGGTTCAGCCACCAAGCCCAAGGATGAAGGGCATAGCTCAGGGTAAGGGGTGTCCACACTGGCCTGGCCCTGGCCCTGGCCCAGAGGGCTCCCTAGGGCTCGACCCGCCCACTCTTCTCCACTCCTTGCCACACTGGGCACCTGACAGGGCAGGCGACTGACAGGAGCTCTGCCTATCAAAATTGGTAGGCATCCAGAAGGACCCTGCAACTGACCAGATGGACCCAGGAGGACTCCACAGGCATGTGGAGGGACCCTGCAGGCAGCCAGAAGAATCTGGGAGGACCCCCTGGGGGACCAGGAGGACTCTGCAGATGATCAGGAGCACTCAGGCAGCCCCCAACAGGTGGCCTGGAGGCTCTGGAGGGGACCCATTTGGCCAGAGGACCCCCACCACGTGATTTCCTTCCTGGCCTCCCAGACCCGCCCCTACCTTGGGTGAGGAGGGGATGGTGGCTTTTGGCCCCAGACTTTGGGATTCCAGTTCTGGGATTCAGCCCATGTCCTAGTTCACCCCCGGCCCTCTGCCTCCTACGGCCTCGCTAATAGGAGCATGGCCCTGGGATCAGAGACCCCGATAAGCCCGTCAAAGCCCCAGCAGCCAATGGGGCCAAGGTGAACTTGGGAACTGGGTAGAGCAGGGCAGAGGTTGGTGCTGGCCCGGGCAGCCTCAGGGACACCCTTCGGTGGCACTCGGAGGTGAGTTGGCATCCCCAGGCAGGAGGCTGAGGGCGTCTCTACAAGGTGCTAGGGCTCCCTGCCAGGAGTGGGGAGGCGGCGGCCACCCCGGGTGGCTGAGGACCAAGCCAGCAGACACGCCCAGCAGCCTCCACACCCTGCCTACAACCCAGCCACCAAGAACACCCTATAAAGGCCTCCATACCCATTAGCACATGTGGGGCTTCGACAGATGTTCAAGTACCGTAAAGTGAAAATTTATGAAACCACAAATTTTCTTCTGTGATGTATTTGGTGCTTTAATTGATGCCAAACCAGTCAATACCCAAGCTGGGCCTGCACAGTTAAAGTGACGTTAGACCACGCGGATACCAGCCTCGTTCAGCGCTGCTGGCCTGTAGATCCAGCAGGTGAATCTAGGCTTTGCCACCAAAGAGCAGCTTCCATCTGCTAGGCACCTGGGGCTCAGTTTCCCCATGTGGACCCTGAAGCCTGGGTGACCTCCACAGCCTTCCCAGGAAACAAGCCGCTGGTGGGACTGCAGGGGGTGGTCCTACCAGCTTCAGGAGCCACAGGGGTCTGGTGCGTAGGTGAACGAGAGGGACTGGTCTGTCTTTCCTCAGGCTGGTCCTCCTTCCACATGACCCTGCCTCACCCACTGTCGAGCATCCATCCCTCTTCTGAGCCAGTTCCGACCCTCTGCTCTCTCCAGCAACCCCGTCCCTCGAGTGCCCTCCCTACCCAACAACACAACCACCATGTCTTCTCGTCACAGCAGCCCCTGGTATGGAGCTGTGGGGTGAGAGCTTAGGCAGGATGGGGGCCACAGTGGTCCCAGCTGGACAGACCCCTCTCCTCCTGGGCCTCAGTGTCCACGTCTATAGCATGGGGTAGAGGTCTCTATGGGTGGTCCCTAAATGGCTTGGCAAAGAACTAAGGTGTTGGCAGGCACCTGGGCAAGGGGCGCTGGGAGAGTGGTCCTGGGCCCCCACCCCGGCCAAAGCACAGAAGCCATGCACCCCTTTCCTTTATAGCCTGGGCTTCCACATCAGATTTGTCTGGGAAAAATAAGACTAGGCTCCCTCTGGTCTGGGCGATCAGACCTCAGACATTCAGCTGTCCCTGGGCCCGAGGCAGGTAGGTCTCGACTCAGCTCACCACGACTGCAGCCACTGCCACTCGAGATTGGGGAGGTGGGTCCCCTGGGTGTCCTCCCCCCCACCCCACAGTAGAGGGTGCCCACCTAGCCCTGCCGGGCTGCTGGGACTGGCATTCTGGCCCTCACTGAGGAGAGACCCCTCCTCTCAGCCCCTCTGTTGGCCCTGCCCAGCCACCTCTCCCCTCCTGTTCACGCAGCATCCATGGCAAGAGGGAGCACTGGTGACCGCAGCTCCCACCTTTGGGAGCAGGGCCTGGACCTTTCCCGGAACCTGGCAAACTGGCAAACAGGGGCTCAGCCTCCAGCCGCGTGGGGTTTGTACACGCTTCACCCAGCAGCCCTCCCACCCTCACGGTCCAGCTCTGGGTCCAGCCCCAGCCCCCGCCCCCCTGTCCCCAGCCCATCCAGCCAGGTGGGCAGAGGGGGGCCCAGGGGACAGGCCTGCTGGGGTAGCCTGCGGCTCACACGTAGTCCAGGGATGATGGCCTGCTGCACGTCCTTGGAGCCAGAGACACCCAGTCCTCAGGCCCCAGTGGTTGACATTTGGCTGAGTCATCTTTGTGGCTTTTACCCGAAGCCACACTTTTCCCTGAAGCAGTGCTGCTGTTCTGCCTTAATCGTGCTGATCTGCTGATCCCCACAGACTCCTCCGCCTCCCCTACCATTTCTGGTCTTTCCAGTGCTGCAGACACCTGTGATGGGGGAGGGGAGGGGCCCACTCTGTCCTCTTACAGAGCACCCCAGGGCACCAATCCCACCATGGCTGCCATCTGAGCTTTGCATCCTCCCCAGACCCTCAATGGTGCCAGGACCCCCCAGGTCTGCAGCTCACTGGCTGGGCACCTGCTTCTGACTCACCCTCCTAGGGGAGGGGCCCCCAGCCTGGACTCCCTCACCTGCCCTCCTCCTGCCCCTGAGCCCTTCTGACTCCCTGTTGGGGCTGGCCAGCCACTTCCCACCCCCAGGACTGGGATTCAGCCCCCTGCCCCAACTGTGCTGTCCTTCCAAGGAGTTTTCAGGTCACCTGGCTCGGGGGCTTCTCTGTTGACCTCACAGCCATCGTGTGGCCCCTGTTGAGACCTACTCTGTACCGCGTGCATCTCGGGTCCTGTCCTGCCTCTAATTCCCCTCTGGCTTCACAGAGCTGCCACCCCAGCACTTAGCATATAACAGGCCATGTGGCTGGCCAGAGAGAGGTATTGGGGCACTGACCTGCCCTGTGGGGGGTGTGGAAAGATGGTGCTGTCCCTGCTGAAGGACAACAGAAAGGACCTCGAAGAACAAGCCCTGGATGGGGGCAGAAGAGAGGCCCCAACCCGCAAGCCCCTCCTGCAGTGACCCAGAAGGGTCCCCCCTTGCCCACCCAGACAGGGCCCCCCCTCTGGCCCCTGACCCCTCTCAGGCACCTGTCAGTCAGCCGCCCCTTCGCCACTATTGTGTGCCAGCCTGCTGGCCTCTACCCCTCTGTTTTAACTCTCCTCCAGGCTGAGCAGACACAGCTCCCAGCCTCCCTTGATCCCCCACCCCAAGGGCCCCCAAGCCTGGCCCCAAGAAGTTAAAGCCTATAGCAAAGCCAAATACTTCAAGGCTCAGTCCCTGGTGTAGACCCAGCCATGCCTGGATGCCACCCAGAGGACCTGGCCAGAGGCTTCATGGGCCAGCAAGCCCCAGGGGGGACCGAGGAGCTAACTCAGCCACCAGACCTGGGGGTGAGGGCCAAGGAGTAGGAGAGGTGAGCTCCTCCCACCCCACCCCCTCGCTGAGGCTGTCCCTGTGCAGGCACACACAGGGACTCACAGCCTGTGGGCCCTGGACCCCAGGGGGCACACACATGTACATTCCATACGCACACACAGGCGTGAGTGAGGGCCGCGCACACACACGCGGGTGCACACGTGCGTGCTGCCCTGCACACAGCATGAGTCTGCAGAGTCACCTGGCACCCCTGCCTGCCCCGGGCCGCATCGAGCCCAGGGCTGTCTGCGCACCTGGGCTTCCTCCCACCTCCAGACCCACGCTCGCCGCTCACGTCCGCTTTTGTCCCTGCAGGTGATGCAGCTGGACCAGAGGCTGGTGGTCATCACGGACCTGCTGCACCAGCTGCTCTCCTTGCACCGTGGCAGCCCCCCGGGCGGCGGTCCCCCCAGCGGGGGCGGGGCCCAGGTGGTCCAGCCCTGCAGCGGAGGCAGCTCCATCAACCCCGAGCTCTTCCTGCCCAGCAACTCCCTGCCCACCTACGAACAGCTGACAGTGCCCGGAAGGGGTCCCGACGAGGGGTCCTGATGGGGGCTTGGGGCAGGGGGGCATCCTGAGAGGGGAGGCCCAGAGTAGCTCCTCCCAGCTTGCCCCACCTCCCTCTCGGCAAGGGGCACCCACCTGGTCACGAAAGCCCAAGAGAACAGCCCCATGCTCCAAGGCCCAGGACAGCCAGTGGCCACGCCACCCGGCGGAGCCTGACCCTGGGGGTTCACCAAGGCCACCCCTTCCAGGTCAGTGGGCACTAGAACTTCGCTCGGTGTGGGGCCCCTCTCAGGAATGAACCATCAACCCTGAGCTCTAGCCCCCCCATCCTGATGACAACATCGCTTGCATGGTGGCTGGGACACAGGTGTGGGGGGTCAGGCTGGCCTCCCTAGGGCCACATTTAGTGGCATGGGCCTGGCCCGTGTATGGCCAGGAAGCAGCACAGGCCGGGCGCAGGCCCACCCTGATTGGCCCAGGGGGCTTCCTGAGGGGAGACAAAGGAACAGCCTGGACAAGAGCCATGGGTAGCCTGACCCCCAGCCTCAAATCCAGGACCCACAGGGAGCAGGCAGGGCAGGGCAGGCCCAGCCCTTGCTGACTAGAGGACAGCCCGTGACAAAGGCCTGCCAGGGCTCTGGGCTGGGTTTTCTCACTCCCAAGAGATGCTGCCCATGAACAGGGGCCTGGGACAGACACACCTGAGACCACAGCTTCCCTACGTGCCTCACTGAGAGGGGAGGGAACCCACCTCCCTGCTGTGGGCCGGCAGCTTCTCGTACCCATTCTGGAGAGGAGGGTCCCCAAACCCTGCTCTGCACAGCCCCCGCCTCCAACTCCTTGCCCGGCCTGAGCAGCTGTACAGATGCACACAAGGGGACTGTCACATGCCTTCGGCCAGCTGCTGAGCCGCAGAGGAGCCACATTTCTACACAGGACAGGGGTTGCTTCTGGGCATTATGTCTTCTAGATATCAGAATAATTTGTGGTGATTTGGAATCTGTGTTTTAATGAGTTTCACGGTGTGATTTTGATTCTTAATTGCGCAGGCTTTTCCTAATAAACGTGGAGAATCACAGGCTCGCCTCGATTCCTGGGGATTCCGTTGGCTCTTTAGACAACCCGGGGTTGCCTTGGCCCTCCCCTGCCCTCCTCCCACGGCTGCCCGCAAGCATCTGGGCTCCCTTCCCCCACAGGCCCTGCGCAGAGCCTGGGGAAGGCAGCGGACCCTCACCCTCAAGGCCTCCCTCTCGGACAGGACCCCCGCAGGTCCCCTGGAGGCAGGTGCCAGGGGACCACTGAGCAGAAACGGCATGTCCAGCACAGAGGAGCAGGCAGGGTTCAAGGAGCTCAACAGGGCTGCAAGATGCCATCAAAGGCTCCTGCCCAGCTCCGTGTTCCTTGAGTCTTCCTGGGGCTTCCCCTGGGGTTGCCCTAGCCACACGGTGTGGTCACACTGTGGTTGCTGCCTGTCTCCCAGGAGACCCTGAGGCCCTCGGCAGGAGGGCTTGTCCCTGTGGGGTTGCGGTGCTGGGGCAGCTGTGCTGTGCTCCTGGGCATCCAGCTTCAGGGATGCACTCGGGCCCCTCCACTGCCTCCCCAGGCCAAGCTGGCCTCAACAGAGGACCCACGAGGCCCACCATAGGAGCAGGGCCCGTCCAGGCCCACCCTGCCCATCCCAAGCACTAGACTCCTGAGGGGTGGGTGCAAGGAGGGGCCCAGGGCTCCTGGGGTCCTCACATACTCACACCTGCCCACCTTGAGGCCCCAATTTCCCCCAGGAGTAACGATGCTCCCTCGGCCTGTCCTAACCCTGTGCCCATGGCTCTCTGCGTGGCCCTCCCATCCTGCGAGTGGAAACGGTGCCAGTGCCAGAGCACAGGCGCAGACCCGCTCAGCTGGGGGGAGGCATGTGCTCCCTGTACCTGCACACCCCAAAGATTTTTGATCATTTCTCAACCCTTTGAGGCAACGTCCCCCTCCTGTCCTCCTTCCAGACCCCACCAGGAAATCCCAAGCTGCCAGGGCTGGGGGCACCTGAGATTTCAGGGGAGGGGCTGTCGCACGTCCACTGGAGGGGACAGAAGATCCATGTTCCTGTGTGGAGTGCTGGCTGAGGATCCTGTCAGAGGACAAGGCTGTGGGTCCCCCTTCCCGCTGAGCCCTGCTGAGCCTGTACCTCCCAGGGGCCCCGGGGAGCCCAGCCCTGTCTCCCACCCACGGGATCCTGGTGTCTGGCTGGACCAGCACTGACCAGTGCGGGGCAGGGGCGAGGGGCCTCCCGGTTCCGGCCTGCACCCACACCCACACCCACACCCACGCCCACGGGGGAGGGGGCGGGGCGCGGGAGGGGCCGGGAGGCGCAGGAGCCACAATCACTGAAAGGCAGGAGCTGTTGTTTCCTGGTTGGGTAAATATTTGTGGAAATCCGGGGATGGAAGGCAGAGCCCTCCACAGCGCGCAGGCCCCTGCCGCCGCCTGGGACCCCTGCCCACAGCCCGCGGGGAGCTGGGGTGGGGCGGCCCGTCTGGGCAGGGCACGGTCCCTGCACCCAGCCGCTCTGGTGCGCGGATTATCGACAGCACACAAAGTGCCCGAGTGCTTCACTCCGGACGGGCCATTGCAGCCCTCTCGGGTGTGAAATGCAATTTACCTGAAATAAAGCCCAATTATGGAATTAGCTAATTAAAGCTGCGGTGGAGGCTGGGCCCGGCCGGCCGGACGCTCAGTGCCTGCCCAGTGCCCATGGTCTAAGGGAACAGATGGCGCCCCGGCCCGCGGCGCCGGCCACATTCCTTCACTCTGTCCCCCGATAAGTGACCTAGACAGCACACGACCATCTGGTGTGTGACACGTCCTGTGGGCCCCGGACAATGGCCCGGCAGACCTCTCCGTGAGAGGGCCGTCGCCTGGGCAACGGTGGCATGTGCAGCCCAGGCCCATTCCCGGCCCCTCCCTCGGCGCCTTTCTTTGGGCCCTTTGTGGGCCTCGCCTCGGCTGCCTGGCGGCTCGGGGCTGACAATATCCCTGAGTGCTTGTCCGCAGAGCCGGCCTTTGTCTCCAAATTGGGCTCCCTTAGTGAGGTCCTCAGTGGCCAGTGGGTGCCAGGAGCATCTGCTGGGGGTGGCCGGATGAGGGGGCTGCTCCTGCTTCCTGGGGCACCCACCTCCTCTGCCCAGGTTCCCCTCCCCCACCCACCCGAGATGGCATCTCACAGGCACTGGGCTTGGCGTGGGGCAGCCAGTCTCTGGGGCTGGCATCCGCCAAACCTGCCAGGGGGCCAGGAGGAGGAGACATGGGTGGGGCAGGCCTGCGGCCCTTTAGCCTCCCACCCCTCCCCTGGCTGTGAAAGCGGACAGGAGAAGTGCCCCCTTGAAGGAGCCGCAGGGAGGGGCTTTGATGGAAATAAGGTATATAAGCTCTGGACCTAGGCATACAGTGGGTGCTTAATAAAGGCAGCCAGACAACTTGGGTAGGTGATGCTGGGCTCTACCTCCTCGCTGTGCCCCTGCCTGGCCTGCTTAGCCCCTTGGAGCTCCTTCCCGGCCCCTCCTGCATCCAGCCTCACCCCCTCGGAGCCAGAGCAAGCTGTCCAAACCCAAGCTGGCTGCTCCCTGGCCTGCTCTGAGCTGGCTCTGGCTCCCCACTGCCAAGCCGGCCTGTGAGGCCCTATGCCCGCCGAGGGCACCTCTCGCCATGAGCCCAGCTGCTCCAGCCAAGCGACCCCCTCCCCCCAGCTTCTTCCTGCACCCTGTCCCCAAGCTTCCAGCAGGCACAGCACCCCTCCCCACTCAGAACCTCCTCTGAACATCATCTTGGCAGGCAGCCCCCACGGTGGGGGTGGGGAAGTGATCCAGAGCCGTGCCCACCACCCACCACTGGAGGACGGACTGTGCTGACATTTTGGGGTCCCAAGAGGAGGCTGAAGCCTGGC
Source organism: Galeopterus variegatus (assembly GCF_000696425.1). NCBI lineage: Eukaryota > Metazoa > Chordata > Mammalia > Dermoptera > Cynocephalidae > Galeopterus > Galeopterus variegatus. The sequence goes on from NW_007730723.1 coordinate 258,229, forward strand.
CCCAGCTGGATGCTCAAAGTGCCAGTCAAATTAAGGAGTAAAATGAGGGTTTGGAAAGAGGCTACTGGCACTGCTCAGGCCACAGAAGTGCCTGGACCCAGGCAGGGCACACCAGGTGGTGCCATGTGATGGATACCCGTGGGAGGGGGGCTGCACCCTCTGCCCCTGAAGGAGGGGATCAGGCCGGGTGCTTTGACCTGGGGCAGCCTGACAGCGGCAGCTGGGGGGATGACGAAAGGCAGGCGAAGGCTCCCGGTGACACCCCACACAGCCCAAAGCCAGCAGCCATCGTGGGAGTCTGCTCCTGCAGGACCGGGACCTCCCCCACTAATGGGCAGCAAGTCCCCATTTGGAGGACCCTTTCTAGCTGAGCTGAAACCTGCCTTTCCCTCACTCCTGGCCTCATCCTAGTATGGCCTGCTGGGCCTTGGGATCCCGGTGGCTCACTGGGGATCTCCTAGGTGACTCCGCGTCACTGTTCTCAGCCCCCAGTGGCATCCTCCATCCCTCTCTTGCCCCTGCCTCTATTCTTGTGGCCCGGGGGTCCAGTGAGTTGGGGAGATGGGGCCTGTGGCCTGAGCTTTGGTGTCGCCACTCGTTCTGTCCCTCAGCCACTGTGGGTCCCCCCTCTCCCCCCGGTCAGCCAGGGCAGCTGGGCCTAGAGCATGGGGCAGCCAGAGCAGAACAAAACAGAGCTTCAGTCTCCAGCGACCTCTGCGTGCAGAGGGCAAGGGGCCAGGCCTCTGGAAGCTGACTGCTCCCACCCGGGCCCTCTCCTGCTCTGTCACGCAGTGGAGCCTCGGCAGGCAAGCCCAGTGCCTGCAGCCAGGTGGCACACCGGCCCATGGGGAGGCCACCTCTGACCTCACCAGCCAGCTGCTGCTATCTCACCTGCTGGGGACGGGGATTGCCTCTGGCTCCCACGAACCAGGCCCTTGACAGTGGCCAGCAACACTCACCTAAGAAGGGTCTTTCCTAAAGATGGGCTCCTGGCCAGTCGAGGGGTGGGGGCTGCCACCCCTATCCCAAGGCCTATGAGGCCAGGGTACGGGCCCCTCCCCACCCAGACCCAAGCCCTGGATGTGTGTCAGGGAGAGAGGGATCCACTCTGGGCCCCAGATCCTTCTCTCAGCAGGTACTCTGGGCCCGATTCTGTCACTTGGCCCTCCTCACAGCATCCCTGTAAGGCACCTCGGGTGTTTCCCTGCAACCCCACCCCTCCTGCAGCCCCCGCAACCCAAGGTGCCTGAGTGAGGTGGGAGGTAGAGGAGGTGGGGAGTCTGGCCCGGGTGGCCCTACAGGACCCAGTGAACACTCAGACCCCAACCACGAGCCTTCACCCCAGCACCCACCTATGCCACCCAGAGGGGACGGGTCTGCCCTTAATCCCCAGAGTGAAGCCCATCCCCACACATCACCCGTCCCCAGGCTTGGGTTTCACACATGTCGGGCAGTGACTCCTCAGGCAGAGAAGACACGAGCCATCCCGGACACGGCCGAGGACAGGGACAGAGGACAGAGTCCATCCTGGTGCCCTCGGGGACCTTGCACACCTGTTCCTTCTGCTTCCTGGGGTGGGCCCAGATTGCAGGGGGTGGGGGTGTTGAGACCAAGTAGAGAGCTTGTCACTTAGGCGCTGCAGTGACTCCCACCCGCCCACAACTCTGGAGCCCCGCACCTACCCCTCTCTCTACCCAGCCCCTCTACACCTCGCTCGGTGGAATTCTACAAGTTTCCAGCCCGCAGGAAGCACACAGTCTTTCCAAGTCATCTCAGCAGAGCAGCGTCAAACCAGAGACACGGCCACGTGGGACCAGTCGCGTGGCAGCCTCATCCTCCTGCCACCTGCACCCTGGGAAGCCGGTGACAGCAGCAAAATAAGGGTGAGGTGGTGGCTGGGGGTGCTTGAGTGGGGAAGGGACTCGGACTGAGGGAGATGCTCAGAGCAAAACGGCTCAGAACAGACGGATCCTCCCCGCCCGGTGCAGATGGGGAAACCAAGGCTCAGGGCAGGCCTGGGCCCAGCACAACACTTGTTTGTGTGACTTTGCATCGGAAGAGCCTCAGCGAAGAAATGGGCTGGCCCTTTAGCTCAGCTGGTCAGCACACGGCGTTATAACACCAAGATCTAGGGTTCAAATCCCCGTACCAGCCAGCCACCAAAAAAAAAAAAGAAATGGGACTTCCAAGAGCAGAGAAGGTGGTTTCTGCGCCAAGAAGCCAAAGGGCAGGGAGGGAGGGTCTAGATCGATCTTGGGGCTGGAGGCGGCAGATCCGAACAAAAGACACAGAACGTTGCCAGGTGGCCTGGGCACAGCTCCTCTGCTGGCCCACAGAGACTGAGAAGCCACAAAGCACCGGGCCTGCCTGATGCAGCCAAGGGCCAAGTAGCCCTTCAGGACCAAGTGGCCCTTCTGGACATGCCCACTGATTCCAAGAAGGCTGCCATTGCGCCTGCCACCCAGGGAAAATCCAAGCTTCCCAGCTGGATCCTCAAGAAATTCTGTCATCCCGACCCCTGGTGTGACTCACCAAACTCTACTGAATTGCTGTTGGTTGTGTCTCAACTCTGTCACCCCAACACCACCCTGACGCACGCCCCCATGCGTGCACACACGCGAGCCCACCCAGTGCTCTGTGGTGAAGGTGGAGCCTAGAAGACGGCGTCTCCTTGTTCCCGTCCCGGCTCACCCTGTGTCGCTGCAAGTCCTTGGGCAGGGCCCTAACCTCTCTGAGCCTCAGTTGGTCATTGCAGCCCCAACGTCACAGAGCCGACAGCAGGGCACTGAGCCGGTGACAGAGGCTGCTGCGCGCAGGGGAAACACGTGTGTTGGCTGTTCTCTTTAGCCCGGCAACACCTCTCAGCATGTCGCTTTAACACCGAAATGGTCCGGGAGACAGAAGTCTCCACAACAATCAGTGTTGAGCTGCCGGGCAGTGCGTGGCCCAGCGCAGGGGACCCATGAGGCAAAGGCCCCACACTCCACCCCGTTCCCCCGGAACGGTCGAGCGAGCACACAGTGGCTCTGGGCCCACGGGGAGGAGCAGCCCTCACAGCAGGGCCCCGACGCCCAGTGTCAGAAGCCCCCTCGGCACCCCCAGAGGGCCAGAGAATCTGCCAGAGGGGCTGGGGCAGGCACATGGGGGCACTCACCCCAGCCGTGCCCTCTGCCCACTCCCAAGCAGGCCTGGCCCACAGCCCCTCTGCCAGGGACAATAGGAATGACAAGCCGGAGATGGATCAGCCGGGCTTGGGAAGAGGAGGCTCGTGCGGGGAGAGGCCACGGCCCCGGCCTGGGGCTTCCCGAGGCATTTGGGGGGTGGAGATGTGCAGGCCCTGAGTGCTGACGGGCCGGGGACCCTCACACGGCCTGGGAGAAGGGCCCATCCCGGGGACAGGCAAGGCCCCTCAGGAGAGACTTTCCAGAGAGGGGTTGCCAGGACAGTGGGTAACGTCATTAAGTAATCAAAGAGTCTTAATCGAATCCCTCTCCTGTCTGCGGGATCGCGACAGAGGACTTTGGAGAGGAGACGAAGACGTGGGCAACAGCCTTGGCGCTTCCGCCCCCCCTGGCTGGCCCTGCCACGTGGGAGCCTGCGGGCTCTGCTCCTCCCGTAACTCCGTTTTTGACCCTAAGCCAGGCCTGTCTCCTCTCTGGGCCTCCTCCGACGGTGCTGGAGTGAACCCGCACCACCCATGTTGACAGGGACATGCTCTGTCCCACTGCTCCGGGAGGAGGCCTCCTGGGCATCCCCTCCATGCCCCTCAACAATGCGGCTGCTGAGAACCACACCGACAGCAGGGGAAACTGAGGCATGGTGAGCCACAGGATGGGGAGGGCGTTTCGAGCTTCTGAGGCCTGAATTTCTGAGCTTGGGCCTGGTACCTGACCGCTTTGTGCCTCGGTTTCCCCATCTCTTAAACGTGGCTGAGATCACGTCCAAGTCACCAGTGATGGGATGTGACTCCATACTCCTCACGAAAATCTGCTGCTCTGCTGTGCTGATAACCACCCTGAGGGCAGCAGGGGAGACTGGAGGGTGACACGTGCAGACAGACTGTCACCTGTTCCTCTGCGGCTGCTCCAGACCACTCTTATGACCTGGGAGACCCTTATTCACGGCACAAGTCACCTCCTACCCCGCCCACAGCTCATGGAAGCCCCAGACCCCTACTTGTTTGCTGTATAAGCTTCAACCATCTGACCTGTCTTTGGATCTCCTATTTTGTAGGACTCTTGTGCAAACGCACGTAATTTAAATTTTTTTTTCTCCTGTTAATCAGCCTTATGTATGTTTAATTCGTAGCTACACAAAGAACCTAGAAGGGAGAAATGACTTCATTTCTCGCTCCCCTACATGACCCAGAGCACCTGTGCCTTCCCCAGCATGAGCAGAGAGGGCCAGCCTCTGCCCTTGCTGCCTGCAGAAGTTGAGCCGCCCTGGGGAGCAGAGGCCAGTGAGTCAGTCCCCGTCCCCCAGCACCTACCCACTCTCTCTTCTCCTCCGTCCCCACCTGCCTCGCCCCTGCCATCAGCCTCAAGGTGAAGCCAGCAGAGCTGTGCCCTGAAAATGGTCCACACACCCCGCGTGTGTCCAAACGGCTTCAGTTACTGGCGCCTGGCTGGCCCAGCCCCCGGAGAGCCCTGCCAAGGCCTGGCACCACTGCCCCCGCAGCCCAAGAGGCCTCAGGGCACAGGCAGATTGCTTACCCACTGCTGCCCGCCTGTTCCCCGGGGAAAAGGCCTCATTGTTCCCCCCACCCCGGCCACCGCCTGGCTCAGGAGACACCCGGTCACCAGGCCTTGCAGAATCCACCTGCAGCCGCACCAGCTCCAGGAAACCGAATCCCCGCGGCAGATGACAGCCGCGGGTGGCAGGACAGAGTGCCCATTCAGCCTCCACTGGAGCCGGCCTGGCCCGACCTGGCGGCCGCCTCCCCCACCTGGGCCCTCCCACGCCTGAGCACAGGCCTCATGGAGCCAGCGCCGCCCAGGCTGCCTGCCTAGGGGCCCTGGCCAGGGACAGAGGGCTGGGATGTGCCCCACCCTGGGTACCCAGGACAAGTGTGAGGAGGGGTGGAGAAGGTGGCAGAGACCCTGTCCCACTTCCAGTGCCTCACAGACAGCAGGCAGCCCAGTGCGGGCCTGAGGTACCCCACAAGCCAAGCATTAATAGGACTTTCCCCCACCTGGCAAGTCTGACTACCCCCATTTTGTGGATGAGGAGCCCAAAGCTGGAGCACTCACCCACCTGCCCAGGTTTCTACATGGACGAGGAGTGGTGCTGGGTGGGGCCACCCCTGCCCCATGCCCAGATTCAGGGTCCCCTCTAAGTAAGCAGATGGAGAAGGTGGCCTAGAAGGGGCACCAGGCTGGGCAGCAGCCCACAGGGAGAGGAGACAGGCCACGGCATGGGGGCTCCTGGGTTCATTTCACAGATGGGCAGCTGGAAAGTCCTCCCCAGCTCCTCCCCTCTTTAACAGCCTGGGGGAGAAAGCCAGAGTGACTTGGGGTCCTGAGACCACCAGATACAGAGGGTCTTACTGGTCTCTCACGGCCTGCCCCCGACTCCCAGCCCTGGCCTCTGCATGAGTTCTTTCAGCCCTGGACTTCAGCTAAAGGCCCCTAGGACCCGGGTGGAAGGATGGCTGAGCCTGTGGCCTTGTGGGCCCCATGGAGGCAGTAGGGGGACTAGGCTCCAGCCCCAAGTGATGCTGACACCCCTCCCCCAGGCAGAAAGAGGCCTTTCTCTTCCAGCGGGTCTCCAGTTGGGTCTCTGGCCAGACTGGCTGATTACGGGCCAGGAAGGAAGAGAGGGATGGAGTGGGCAGGGAAATGGAGGTGGGCTCAGGTCACCGGGGCCTCCATACAGGCCTGTCCCTGCCCCGGTGAGCCATCAGCCCCTCAGACACCCAAGCCCTAGGCAGTGCAGGGCACACCCGGATTCTGCAGCCAGACCCCAGGCTCTGATGCTCCTTCCAGGCTGCCCTGCACTCCGTCCTGATCATCAGTCCCAGGCCAGCACTCAGATCTCCACCCCCGGGCTCAAAGGCAGCCCTGCCTTTTAAAGGCTAGGCCACGAGTTGCCTGTCATTCAGCTCTTCTGCCCGGTTGGTCACACTGAAAAGAGCATCCTGTGACTGGGAGGAATGAATGTCGGCTCCAACCCAGCTCAGGATCCGGGCAGGAGGAGGCACATCCAGGCCCAGCCCTCCGTGCTCGGCCCACCCTGCAGCAGCTGCCCCAGCTCCTCCCAAACGCCACTCCTGGCATGACCACCGCCACCACCCCTTCCCACCCAAGTCCATTTAGAAACTCCTACTCATCCTCCAAAGCCCAGAACGTTGGGCCCCTCTCCCATGAAGCCTTCCAAATGTGGCCCTGGCTCTGCAGCCAGAGACCTTCGCCGCACCTCACGTGTGGCCCACAGGTGAGCCTGCAGGTAAGTCAGCCACATCACAGAGGGGAGAATCCCTGACCCTTAGGACAGCTGGCAGCCAAAGCCCCCATGCCTGCAGGCCAATGCCAGGCTGGACGAAGAGCCTCTACACGCCCACGCACCCCTGGCTATGCACCCCTATCGGGGTTTGCATGTATGTGCTGGTCCCTGAACCCCAATTTCTGAGAATATTAGTTGGCAGCGTAACTCTTACTAGAGTGTTATCGACTTCTCGGCTTTTAGCTCGCTCTTTCTGACCAGTATTTGCACACAAGAAGGACAACCCGAACAAGACCTCGTCTGAGCCCTGAGGTACGCATTTGTGGCCAGCTTTGAGACATTCTGGCCCCTGCGAAGGGGAGATACCTGAAGGTCTCCACAAATCATGACTCAGTCTACCACTCATGGCCCCCAGCACCCTCCTTCATCACACCCTGAACAGAATCCCAGGTCCCAGCCCCAACCAGCTGACCCCAAGATGGACCATCGTCCCTCTGCCCCCCTCTTTCCCATTCACGATGTGCTCGGGCCTTCCTCTTCCAGGAGACCACCTCGTCACCTGCAGGCCGGTGCTGAATGAGGTGAGACAGGTGGTGACCACAGATGGACCTCTCCCTGAACCGCACTACCATGATCCCATTTGTCCACGTGGGGAAACTGAGGCCCGGGACAGCCACACACACTGTCCTCCGTGCTTCACACGACCCTCCAGGCCTTTAGGGGTCCTGGAGGTTACCAATGCAGTTTACCTTGGCCACAGCCCCTCATGGGCATCCAACCCCGGGGGCCTGGCTGGTGGGTGCCCAGAGTCTGAGCTACAATGCAGAAAGTCCAGGGGGCCTTGCAGGGGCATCTGAAAGGGCCCAGCCATCTCCAGGGCTCCCGGTCCTTGGCCCTGCCTGTAGCCCCAGCTGTGCCTGCAGAGGAGTCATGGGTTTCCTCTAACGCCACCCCACACGCATTCCACACTTCCAGAGGGCCAAGTCCCGAGCAAGGAAAAGGCCTACCCAGAGCGGGGGCTCTCCAAGCTGTGATATAACACGTCCATTTCCAAAGAGTGCCCCGATTTTTAAACCAGTAAAACACAGTGAAGCTGCTGTTTTCAAAGATTTAGGCATTAATGACTATGGGAAAAACACAAAAACTTGTCCAGGTAGCCAGTGTGCCAGTTTTCAGTATTTCCTTCCCCAATATATACTGTCCCACACCCGGTCCCCTCCACCCACCCTCCCTCAAGGATTCTGGCCAGGACACCCCGCTCCTGAGAAAACCCGGTGAGGGGCCGGCTGGCCAAGACAGGGCCTTGCCGGGCCAGGGCAGGGGGCAGCGGCCCTCATCCCGGGGTCTCTGCCCGAGGCTGCGAGCGAGCGGGCCAGGCCTGGGGGGAGGGCTCCGAGGCTCCGAGGCTCCGNGCGCGGCGCGGGGGAACCCTGGCACCCTCTCCCCGCGCCGGCGGAGCTTGGAGGCGGCCTGGTAAGTCATGGCAGACGTGGGGTCTCCGTCCACCGGAGCCAAGGATCCTGGGCCTTTCCGATCCACCGGCATGACACTCCGACGCCCCACGGAAACAGCTTCCCAGGCGCAGGCCGGGCCCGCACCATCTCGGGGGTCCGCGGCCTCCAGCGCCGCCTCCATCTCCAGCCCGAGCTGAGCGCAGGCCTCTGGCCCCAAACGGGAGACGCTCTGGGGGCTCCCCAGCCTCGGGGCCTGTGCCCCGAGCCGGCTCAGGCCTACCGCCCAGGCTGCAGGGGTGGGCCCCGGGGCTGGGCTGGGGGTGTGGACAGACTGCATGGAGGAAGGATGCCGGAGAAGGGCCCTCTGCCATGTGCCTGCGTTGCAGCAAAACTCCAGCCACCAACTTAGAAAACCTACACGCTGGGGGGTGGAGATGGACTTGCTTCCCCACCAAGCTGGACACAGAGCTGTTTTCTGGTGAGTACATAGTCCCCGCACTCAACTCAGCCAGAGACCGTGAAGAGGAGCACCGTTTGTTCCTTAGTTTCTGTTGTCATTTTGCAGTTTGCCCAGGCAAGGGCTGACAGGCAGCGGTAGGAGGATCTGGCAGCTTTAGCCTCAGCGGAATCTGAAGTCAGCCATCGTGATGACCCTGGTCCAACTGCCACCGGCCCAGTCCAGGCTCCTGCAAGGCGTCCTGCCCTTCCCCACCCGGCCAGAGTGCCTGCAGCGCCTCGCGGCCAGCCCTCTCCACCTGCTCCTCCTTGATGCTCTGGGGCCTCTGGGGGGCTGCTCTTCCCTGGACAGTCCCCAGGAACCTCACTCTTTGTGCCAGGTCACACCTCCCTTACCTGGCTCCTTGTGGGGAGCCCCGTCCACCTTCCCCTCTGGGTGCCCGGCACAGGGTGTGGTCCACACCCTAGCAGGTATCCCCCCTATCTAGGGGACCTCATTGGGGGCTCCAGCAGACACTCAGGCCCAGGCCTAAGGGCTCAGACAATCCCTGGTGCCCATCCTGCAGGGCACTGCCCCTGATCTGTGCCAACACAGTGACAGGCGCCTCGTGGGCTGGGGCGGCTCATAGGAAATGCACAGCCAGGAGGCACCATGGAAGTTCCCGTGGTCACAGGCTGGAAACCATTTCCTATCAGTGTGGAAATAAAAGGTGTCCCCTCAGACCTCCCCTTTCTTTTCTTTCCAGGAAACAGTTCAAATGAGATTTTTGCACCCATTTGAGACAAACATCTCTTGGTCCTAACCCCCTGCAGTCACTTCATTAGCCAGAGGCCTCCATCTTCCTCTGGGGAAGTCTGCTCAGCCAAGCTTGCCTCCACCCTGCAGCTCGTCCTGGGACGGCAGCCTGCTGTGAGCTGGCCTGTGCCTCGCCGCCACACTGGACCCACCACTTTTCGTTACAAATCTGCACCCACATGCAATTTCCGAGAGCATTTGCATGTTCATGTGCGTGCTGCCCCTTCCCAACAAAAGCATCTTCCAAATCCTGTGACGGGGGGCTTGGAGCTTCCTCTAGCACACTCACTAAGACACAGGCCGTCTTCTCCAATTTCAGTGTTGTCACCAGCTGCTTGTCTTGCTGAGCTCCCTTCCAAACTCACTGTCACTTTATCACACTCACATTGTGGGGCTCTTAAACCTCTCATTTTGGTTAAATATTTTCAATTAAAACATTATATCTACATGTGTGTGTATGAGTGTGTAGAGATAAATATTCTTATGCTTTAAAATATGTTCTTTGGACCTAAAAAGTGAATATCAGTTCCATTCATGTAAAGTTGTATAGAGCCCCAAACTGCCATCCGTGGTTATTCCGGGTAGTAGAATCCATCTGGGAGAAATTTTACTTTCTTTTTTTTTTTTTTTTCCTTTTTGTCTTTTTTTCGTGTCCGGCAACGGATCGCAACCCTCAGTGTCGTGCCCATACCGGACCGGGGACCGGCAACGGGATCGCAAACCTCGGTGCTGCACCCGCACCTCGCTCAGCCAGTGAGCGGGAACCGGTCTGTATGTGGGATCCGAACCCTCGGCGGGAGCGCCGCCGCACTTCCCAAGCGGCGCACTGTAGCAGTGCGCCACCGGGCCGGCCCTTACTTTCTTTTTTTATATATCTCTGTAT